>NW_026539199.1:0-266219 GCF_027791375.1 Indicator indicator
CCAGGGCAGTGGTGGAGTCCCCATCTCCGGAGGGGTTTCCAAGCCATGGGAGCTGTGGTGCTGGGGCGAAGGTTTGGTGGTGCCCTGGCAGTGCTGGGTCAATGGTTGGACTCCACGAGCTTGGAGGCCTCTTCCACCCCAACCCATTCATGATTCTCCATGGGGCTGGGCTCTCCCTGATGAGGTCCTGCATGGCACCAGTGCTGCTGGTGGAACATCTCTCCCATGGTGGTTATGGAGCAAGTCAGCTCCACACAGTGCTGGGGTTCACCTGTCCCACCCTGGTGCCATCACCACATGCCCAGCGGTGCACTCTCCCCACAGGCGCTGCTGAAGGAGGCAAGTGCCCATGGGGAGCAGCTGGCAGGGCTGGAGGCTGTGGCTGCCCGCCTGAGGGACTTCAGCAGGAGGCAGGATGGAGCTGTCATCCAGAATCTGCTGCTGAGTGCCAGGGAGCGGCTGGGCAAGGTGCTGCAGCGGGCAGCTGAGCGTGGGGCACAGCTGGAGGATGCCCGCAAGCGCGCCAAGCAGGTATGAGGGCACGGTGATAGGGATGAAGTGCCAGGGATGTGGATCCTGCTGGGGCCACAGGTGGTGCCATGGGGGCACCTGGGCCATGGGGCCCTGTGGGTGTCTACTGTGGCTCCTCAGACAAGTCACCCTGGTCACTCCTGCTCTTGCACTGGGCACAAGGAGCCCCCTGACTCCATACTGGGTACAAGAACCCTCCCTATCCAGGCCCTGCATTGGGCACAAGGATCTCCCAGACTGCCTGCTGGCCACATGCACCCTCCACCCCCCCACCCCCCCCCCCCAAGGCCCTACACTGGGCAGAAGGAGCGCCTAGACCTTGTGCTGGGCACAAGGAGCCCCCAGAGCCTGTCCCCTCTTTTGCAGTTCAGCGAGTCCCGGCGACTGCTCCTGGACTGGATGGATGAGGTGGAGCAGAGCCTGGAGGTACCACAGGATGCAGGCATGAGCCAGGAGGAGATCAAGGACCAGCTGGCTGAGCACAAGGTGGGCTTCCAGGAGGAAGTCAAGGGCCAGCTGGCTGTACCAAGGTGGGGGTCAGGAGGACATCAGGGGCAAACTGGATCAGGGGTCAGAAGATCAGGGTCCAGCTGGCCCAGCAGAATGTGGAGAGCAGGAGGACATCAAGGGACCAGGAGAGGATGTCAAGGGCCAGGCAATCAGGGTCCAACAGGACCAGCACAAGGTGGGGCCAGGAGGAGGTCTCCATCTCCTGGTGGGATGGCCTGATGCGGGGGGTTGCAGGTGGCAGAGGTTGCAGATGCCAGGGGATGGATGCAGGTGGCATTGGGGTACAGGTTCCAGGGGATGGGTGCAGGTGCCAGGGTAGGTCCCAACAGTGTCTCTTCTGCAGGCATTCCAGAAGGTTCTGCGTGCCAAGCGCCCAGTGCTGGAGGCCACTCTGCGCAGCGGGAGGGCACTGCGGGAGCGGGCACGGTGCCAGCAGGACCTGCAGCCGCTGGAGGAGCTGCTGGGGGAGCTGAAGGAGCGATGGGATGGGCTCTGTGCCCATGCCGCGGAGAGGTGGCACCAGTGGCACCTGTGGGCAGGGCAGGAGATGGGAGGGGATGGGATGGATGGGATGGGGATATGAAGATGAGATGGGATGGATGGGCATGGGATAGGATGGAGACGGGGTGGGATGGAGATGGGATGGATGGGGATTGGATGGGCAAGAATGAGAATGGGGATGGGACAGGATATGATGGGATGGGGGATAGGATGGGGTAGAATGAGATGGGGATGGGATAGGATGGGGTAAGGGTGAAGATGAGAATGGGATGGGGCTAGATGGGAATGGGATGGGTTGTGATGGGGTGGGGATGGGAGTGGGATAACGATAGGGTGGGATGGCAGCAGATTGGGAAGGCTGTGATGGAGATGCAGATGAGGCTGGGATGGGGATGAAGATGAGGGTGAGAAGGAGATGAGATAGGATGGAACAGGATGGGACTCTGTGCCCTGCTTGCTGTGTGGTTCCTGGGCAGACGCCCTGGCATCATCCTCCACGGACACCCCACTGCCTGCCTGGGACCCCCTTCCCCAGCCCCCTGTTGGTCAGCCAGTGTCAGTGCCCGGCCATGGGACCACCATGGGGTGACCAACGCTGTGCCGTGGCACTGAGCTGGCACTACCTGTGCATCCTGGCAGGCAGCACCAGCTGGAGGAGCAGCTGCTGTTCTCAGGCAGGTTCTCAGAGGCGCTGCGGGCCCTGCTGGACTGGCTGTGCCACGCCGAGCCCCAGCTCTGCCAGGATGCGCCTGTCGGTGGGCACCGCGACCTGGTGGCTGACCTGATGGACAAGCACAAGGTGAGTGTCCCCCTGCCTGTGCCACCTGCCGAGAGGGCAGGGGGCTGGGTGGGACCTGTGCCACCCGCTGTCCCCAGGTGTTCCAGAAGGAGCTGGGCAAGCGGGCAAGCTGCGTGCGGGCACTGAAGCGCTGGCTGCGGGACCTGCCGCGGGGCAGCACTGGCACCGGCGACTCGCAGTGGCTGCAGCAGCAAGTGGAGGAGCTCAGTGCCCGCTGGGACCTGGTCTGTGCCCTCTCTGTCTGCAAGCAGACCCGGCTGGAGGCTGCCCTGCGCCAGGTGGGTGCCAGGGGGTGCCAAGGGTTAGCCACCAACCCAGGGCTTGCCCGGATAGAGAGGTCAGGGTCTGATGCTGGTGAGTCTTCCTGGAGAGGTTCTGCAGGGGCCATGGCTGGGCTGTGGGGTGCTTCTGGGGGTGCCCACATGGTGGGTGGCTGTGGGGTGCCCAGGCAATGGGTGGCTGCATTGCAGGGTGCTCTGTGGGGTGCCCAGACAGTGGGTGGCCATATCACAAGCTGCTGCAGTTAGGTGCCAGGCCAGGTGCCAGGCTGGGTGGGTGCTGCAGGTGCCTGCTGTAGGTGTGTCTGCATGCAGGGTGCCTGGGGCAGGATGGCAGCACATTGCAGGGTGCCCAGCTCGATGGGGAGGTGCTGCTGGGGGTCAGGGGCAGAAGCAGCAGGGCTCAGGGTCTGGTTGAGGTCTCAAGGCCCATGAGGTGGGCACTGAGCAGGCACCCTGGTGCCCATGCCAGGCAGAGGAGTTCCACAGCCTGGTCCAGTCCTTCCTGGGTCACCTCTCGGAGTCGGAAAAAAGTCTCAAGTTTGGCATCTTGCCCGAGGAGGAGGAGGCCGTGCAGGAGTGCCAGGGCCAGCTGCAGGTTGGTGCCAGCCCCCACCAGCTCCTGTCTCCAGGGTGGCTCCATCCTTGCCCTTTGATGTCCCATGGCTGGGGTCACTTGGTCCTTGCTAGCCTCTGCCAGGGCGTGGGGTGAAGCAGCCTGAGATGTGGGGTGTTGGGTCTCATCATGCCAAGGCAAAGGGGCTGGGGTCTCCAGCAGCCTGAGATGTGGAGGTTCAAGGTCTCAGCACCATGAGGTGTGGAGATTGAGGGTCCCAGCACCCCATGCCAAGCTTGGTGGCCCTGCTCACTCCACTGTAGGCCCAGCCCAGGTGGAGGCTGGTCCCCATGGTGCCAGGGTGTGTGGTGGGTGTCAGGGACCATGGCCTGGCTGTGCCACTCTCTGTGTCCCTCAGGAGCTGCTGAAGTCCCTGCAGTGCCAGGAGCTGGAGCTGGAGTGCATCACCTCACTAGGGGAAGAGATCCTGGCCACCTGCCACCCTGATTCCGTTGTCACCATCAAGTCCTGGGTGACAGTGGTCAAGAGCCGCTTCCAGGAGGTGGGTTGGTGGTGCCAATGACCCATCTCAGCTCCTCCTGCCCACCCTGACATCCTGTACCCACCAGAAGTCACCACCCCAACCAGCTGTGGCCATCCCTTTGCTCCCACTCCTGTTCTCCCATCCTGGTGTCACCCAAATGGTGGTGGCTCAGTCCCATGTGGTGCCAGATGCCAGCCAGCCCAGGCAGGGTGTCCCTGGAGAACAGCACCTCAGAGACGCTCATCCCAGATCCCACTGCCAGGAATGCTCTTGGACATTGAGGGTTCGGGGGGAGAGCTCCAGGTCCCTGCGCTCCTGAGATGGCTCCTGCAGGTTCGGCTGAGTCCTCACCACGTTGGCACCAAGCCCCAGCCAGCAGCTTGCCTGGGATCTGGGATCTCTGGGATCTCAGCTCTCCAGGATTAGATCTGGATCTGCTCCAGGTCCCTAATGCCCTTGGGGCTGAGGATGTGGCACAGCCTCACTGCCAGGGCAGCTGGCATGGCCATGGGAACACAACCCTGCCCCATGGCAATGTCTCCAGTCCCTGTCTCATGTCCCTGCCCTATACCCACTGGGGCTGCTGGCAGGGGCTCTGTGCCAGCCCTATAGCAGGGCTGACCATGGCTCCCCCAGAGCCCTGATCCTATGGTCGGGCAGCAAAGCAGCCAGCCCCATGCCCCCCCAGTGCCCACCTTGTGCCGTGCCCCTGGTGCCATCCTGCTGAGGCTGGGCGGTTCTGCAGGTGCTGAGCTGGGCGCAGCAGCAGGGGGAGCGGCTGCGGGCGCAGGCAGCAGCGCTGGCGGTGCAGCGGGAGGAGGTGGCACGGCTGGCAGAGTGGATGGCATCGGCTGAGGAGGCGCTGAGCCTGCGGGACCAGGAGCCACTGCCCGAAGAGGCCAAGGCGCTGGAGGAGCTCAGTGTCCAGCACACGGTGAGGGGCATTCACTCGGCTCCCTGCCACCTTTGGGGCATGGCACAGCCACAGCTCCAGAGCACCAAGGTTACGGCAGGAGCTGCTGGTGCACAGCCAAAGTGCCAGAGAAGGGCAAGGGAGCTGGGGAAGGGTCTGGAGAACTTGAGGAGCTGAGGGACATGGAGGTGTGGAGCCTGCAGCAAAGGAGGCTGAGGGGAGACCTTGTGGCTGTCTGCAAGTGGCTGACAAGAGGCTGGAGCCAGGTGGGGCTGAGATCTCTTGTGCCAAGCATTGGGCCAAGAGGAAGCAGCCTCAAGTTGCCCCAGGGGAGGCTGAGGTTGGCCATGAGGAACAATTTCTGCCCCTTGAGGCTTGTGCAGGTCTGGCCCAGGCTGCCCAGGGCAGTGGTGGAGTCCCCATCCCTGGAGGGATTTCCAAAGCATGAAAATGTGGTGCTGAGGGCCATGGTTTGGTGGTGCCCTGGCAGTGCTGGGTCAGTGGTTGGACTCCATGAGCTTGGAGGCCTCTTCCTACCCAACACATTCCATGGGTCTATGATTCTCTACAGGATGGTCCTGGGGAGGGGTCAGCAGGGCTGCTATGATGGTGGCCACCCTCCTAGCTCCAACCCCATGCCCAGCACTGCCAGAGGTAGCCAGGCACCTCTGGTGGGCACTCAACACCGGGTGGTCTGCTGCAGGTCTTCATGGAGGAGCTGAACCGCAAGCAGCCTGAGGTGGAGAAGGTCACCAAGAGCAGCAAGCAGAAGCTGGGCCCTGACCTGGGACCCCCGGCCACCCGCCGGCTGCCCTCACGTAAGGCCCCATGCCCTGCGGTGCCCTGGGGTGCCCGACGGTGCCCTCACTGCCCTTCTCACTGGCCGCAGGTCGCCGCAGCAGCGGAAAGGCAGCAGGCACGCTGGCAGTGCCACTCGGGGGGCTGGAGGCCCAGAGCCCGCTGTTGGCCCAGCTCCTGCAGCGCTGGCAGCAGCTCTGGCTGCTGACACTGGACCGGCAGTACCGGCTGGAGACCGCCCAGCAGCGCCTGCGCGAGGTACCCACCCCCTGGCACCGCCAGGCACCGCAGGGACACTGCCAGCTCTGCCCAGACCCTGCTAGTGGGACACCGTGGCCCTGGGTGGGACAGGGATGGGGATGGTCCCTAGGGTGGGTGGGGTGGAGCAGGCAATACCCAGGAACCCTCCCAGACCCATCAGGGGGTCCTGTGGGCAGCACTGGGCACATCCTGGCAGCCACCAGAGCTGGGGTCCTGGGCAGAGTCCAGTGGGGTCAGGAGCAGGGAGAGTTCAGCAGTGAAAGCCCCAATGTGTGGCACAGCATGGGGCAGAGTGTGGGCACAAGATGGTGCACAGTGTGGGGCACAATATGGGACAGATTATGAGGCAGAGCACGTGGCACAGCATGGGCTCAATGTGGGGCAGAGCATGGTCACCCCAGCTGCCAGTGGGGGTTTGGTGCCAGAGGGGTTTGGTGCTGCTAACCTGGGTCTGTGCCCCCCAAGCTGGAGGAGTTTGCCCACTTTGACTTCGGGGCCTGGCGCCAACGCTACGTGCAGTGGATCGGGCGGCGCAAGGCACGGGCACTCGACATCTTCCGTGGCATCGACCGGGAGCAGGCTGGGCGCGTCAGCCAGCGCCAGTTCATCGCCAGCGTCCTTGCCTCCAGTGCGTGCCAGGGCTGGGCTGGGCGGGGCTGCTGGACTGGGCACCCCCTGGGCTTTGGGCTGGCCAGGCTGGAGCGATGGCTGTGAGAACAATGGGATGAGGGTTGCCATGGCCAAGCGAGGCTCTCCAGGGGCTTTGGGGCTCGTCAGAGGGACCTGGCCAGGCTGGCTAGGTGAGGCCAATGGCATGAGGTTGACCAATGCCAAGTGCCAGGTCCTACCCGTGGGTCCTACTAAGGTCAGGAAGGCTCCAGGCTGGGGGCAGAGTGGACGTTAGGATGAAGCTAATCCCCATGAGGGTGATGAGACACTGGTACAGGTTGTCTCTGGAAGCTGTGGACACCTCATCCCTGGAGGTGTTGAAGGGCAGGCTGGATGCATCCTTCAGCAGCCTGGGCTGGTGGGAGGTGCCCCTGCCTGCGGCAGTGGGGTTGGCACTGGCTGCTCTTGAAAACCCCAAGCCATGCCACGCTTGACCTGCCAGAGTTCCCCACCAACGTGCTGGAGATGACAGCGGTGGCTGCCATCTTTGACACCAACGGCGATGGCTTCATCGACTACTGCGAGTTCCTCAGTGCCCTGCACCCCAGCCGGGACCCCCTGCGCCGCGGTGCCGACGCTGACCAGATCCAGGACGAGGTACCGCAGCCCTGCTGCCAGGGTGGTGCCAGGGTGGGGCTGGGTGGTCATGGCATGCCTCTGAACCTGGCCTGCTCTCCCCAGGTCAACAGGCAGGTGGCCCAGTGCAACTGTGCCAAGCGCTTCCAGGTGGAGCAGATCAGTGCCAACAGGTACCGGGTAAGTGCCAGCCCACACCGGCATTGCCACTACCACGGCTGGCAGCCCCCAGGCTTGCTCTTGCAGCCCCTCACGTCCTTGTGTCTCAGGGGGTCACTGGACCTGGGGGTCACTGGACCCAGATGTCACAGGATGGGCACAGATGGGCCCCAGATGGGCACACCTGGGTGGGGGTCCGTGCTGTGCCCCCCAGTTCCCGTCTCAGACCGTGCCCACCTGGTGCCTACAGTTCGGGGAGTCGCAGCAGCTGCGCATGGTGCGGATCCTGCGCAGCACCCTGATGGTGCGGGTCGGCGGCGGCTGGATCGCGCTGGACGAGTTCCTGGTGAAGAACGACCCCTGCAGAGGTGCCCACGGGGGAGGTCTGCGGTGGCGGGAAGCCAGGTGCCGCCATGCGGGTCGGTGGTGCCCACCGGGCTCGCCAGGCTCTCACCAGCTGTGCCCCCGCAGTGAAGGGCAGGACCAACCTGAAGATCAATGAGCGCTACCTGTCCTCAGACGCCTTCGGGGCCACCAAGGGTGCAGGGACCCCCGCGTCCCCCTCCCCCAAAGCGCTGTCTCCCAGCCGCTCCAGCTCCAGCCTCAGCCTCTACAGCAGCGCCTCGGCCCCCAGCAGCCCCCTGGCCCGGAAGGTGAGGGGTGGGGGCACTCCCAGAGCCCGAATCTCCCCCCAGAGGTAACCCCCTGTGGGTTGTGACTCCCACCCTGTGCCTCCCAGTCGGTGCTGCGGAGGACGCGATCCGGAGACCGCTGCCCTCGCTCCCGGGGGTCCCAGATGCCCGACGGCGCTGAGCTGCCAGGTCCCGCGCCCCAGGAGACCCCCGCCGTGGCACCCTCAGGTGAGGAACCCTCTGGCACTCCGGGCAGCACCCTTCCCACCCCATGGGGCACAGGGCTGGGGGAACGGGGGAGCATGGGGGAGCTAGAGGTGGTGGGCGATGTGGAGCAGGGGGGAGGAGGGGTGTGGGGCAGGGCACTAGGGCGATGTGGGACTGGGGGGTGTGGGGCAGGACACTAGGGCGAAGTGGGGCTGGGGAGGTGTGGGGCAGGACACTAAGGCGAAGTGGGGCTGGGGGGTGTGGGGCAGGACACTAGGGCGAAGTGGGGCTGGGGTGGGGTTGGGCAGAGCAGAGCGGTGATGCGGGGCACAGTGGTGGGTGGGGAGGGCAGTGGGGGGATGCGGGGCAGGGCAGTGGGGCAGTGTGGGACACAGTGGTGGGTTGGTGTGGGGCAGGGCAGTGGGGCCGCCCCCAACCCCGGGACCTCCCCGCCCCGGTCTCAGAGTCGCCACAGCAGCCCCCCCTGGCCCTGGCAGAGCCACCTAAAGAGGTCCCCCTGGAGCGCCGCAGCCCCTGCCACTGACATCCCGTGCCCAGCGCCCTACTCAGGACCCTCCCCAAGGCTGGAGGATGATGGCACAGCCGCGTGCCCCTCGTGCCCCTGGCCTGGCACTGCCACCGCCCCCCCTCCCCAGTGGGTACCCACCTGCAAGGGCTGCGCTCTCTGTCTGTCACCCACCCACCAGAGCCAACCATGCCACCAGGGCCACCCATGCCACTAGGTCTTACCCATCCCACCAGAGCTCTCCAATGCCACCAGAGCTCACCCATCCCATCAGACAGGGCCCTGGCATATATGCAAGCACCCCCTGCCATGCACCAGCCCACCACAGGGCTCTGGCTGGCATGACCCTCTGCCCACCCTGCCCTCCCATCCCATCAGGCAGCTCTGGGGGGCTGAGCCCCTCCCAGTGCCCAGGCAGCTTCCAGGAGCACCCCACAGATATAGGGGCAGCCAGGGCCAGGGCACCCAGATGCCACTCGGATGGGCACAGCCCTTTTCCTGGGCCATTGTGTCAGCCACTGGTGCCCTCTGGCATAAGGCATTGCTTGGGGGGAAGTTCCTCCAGCCTGCCACCCATGCCACAGAGGGAGGTGGCTGGGCTTGGTACCAGGCACCAGTGCCCTTCACGGGATGCCAAGCCCCATTTCTGGTGCTAACCCTCCCCCTGCCGTGGGTGTCTGGTGTGTGCCTGGCTACAGCTGCCCCTAATCTGCTCCATCAGGGCTCAGGGTGCCAGGGCAGGGGGTCCCTCACACTCATGCCCTGTCCCACCTGTGGCACCCATGGGTGGCAGGAACGGACCCCCGTCCCGCTGACGCATGCTAACGGACTGCAGTAGAGCTGAATGTAACCCTGGCACGGCTGGCATGGCCTGGCATGGCCCCACCAGCCATAATAAAGTGTAGGTTTCTTTTTCTATGAGCAGCTGGGGGTTCTCCATGCTCTGTCTCCGTCTGTCTGTCCCCCTGCCCTCCTCTCCCTCTGCTCGCTGTGCTGCCAGGGACAGGTGCTGCAGATGGGTGCCATCCTTCCTTGGCATTGCCAAAGCCACTGCACATGTGGTGGCTGGGCACGACTGGGTGTGCCCCTGTCTGGGTGCAGCTAGCAGAGCAGTGTGGCGCCAGAGCCATGGCTGGCAAGCGTGGGGCGGTGCAGCAGGTGCCAGTGGGCACCATGCCATGTTCCTCCTTTCCAAGGAAGCATTGCTGGCATTTCTGCTGTGCCCAGCGCCTCTGCCCGTGGCCCTGAACCCACATCCATGGTGGGCAGCACTGGGTGAGGCCCTGTCCCCATCCCCTTGTGCCACCCTGCAGCCAGAAGGGCATTTGGATTGCCCATGCAGTGCCCACCCAGTGTGGTGTTCACAGCGGCTCCATGCTGGGGCAGTTCTGGGGTGGCTGGGATGGGGCACGGCTGCAGGTCAGGGTGGCACAGCAGGTCATGGGGCTGGTGCCACTGGTGTCACCAAGATGGGCTGGTGGTGCCAGTAGGGCTGGTGCTGCCACCCCATTGCATGTTCCTCTGCCTCTGGAGACCTTGGGCCACCACTCCCAGCCTGGGCACACACATGGCACCACTAGCACCACTGTCATGCCACAGCCATGCCAGAGCCCTGAAGAGTAAACCCAAGCCAGGAAGCAAAGCCAACGCTTTGCCTGGTGCCAAGACCCTGTGGTGTCACCAGGGCTGGAGCTGGGGAGACACTGCCCGTGGGGATGGGCACATGAGGGCCACCGAGGCTGGAAACCCTTGGGGAAATGTGGCATAGGGCAGGGATGCTCTGGGAAGCCTCTGCAGGGGGCAGAGGACTGGTTGAGGAGCCCATAACCATGGTTCTGCCACACAGGTGGCTCCTGGGGCAGCAGGCAGGAGGTTGGGCCCCAGTGGGCACCATCATGGGTGGGTTCTTGGGTCTCAGCACCCCTGAGCTGTGTCTTTGGTGGAGCTGGTGCTGGAGGGCTCTGGTCATGAAGTGGAGCAACTGTACCAAGGAGCCCAGGAGCACTCCACAGAGCTGGTGAGGTCCCCATGGAGCCAATGAGGTTCCCATGGAGCTGGTGAGGTCCCCACAAAGCTGGTGAGGTCCCCACGGAGCTGGTGAGCTTCCCATGGAGCTGGGAGTGGCAGGCAGATACCACCCTGTTGCCCAACCACCTGCCCCAGCTGTGGGAACCCCGGGAGCAGGTCCTGCCCAACCTGAGGGGCCCCACGCAGCCGCCCCGTGCTGGAACCACACTGGTGATGGTTGCTTCATACCACCCAGGGCCTGGCAAAGGGTACTGCTTGCCACGTGTGCCCCCCCACCTGCTGTCCCCTCTGCAAGGCAGGGCAGGGTGAGCGCCGGGGGTCCCAATCTCTGGTGCAGCCTCTGAGGGTACCAATCTGTGGTGTGAGCCCTGAGGGTCCCAGCCTTCTGAATGACCCCAGCCTGTGCCAGGGCAGCTCCTCCAGCACACAAATTGCACCCACATCCCAAAGCCTTTTCCCAGTGCCTGCTGCTGGGCGTGGGGCAAGACCCCACAGCTCAGAGACTCCCCAGACCCCCCCCCATCCTGCCCTGTGCGAAGCTGGGCATGGGGTCGGGATGCCCACAGGGCTGGAGGTGATGGCACAGCAGTGCTGGAGGCTGGCAGGGCTGGAGGCATTGGTGCTATGTGGGTTGGTCCCAGTGCTCTGCTCTCACGCCCCTCATGCCAGCATGTGTAGGCACCCATGCTCAGCTGTCCCCATCTGTGAATGCCAGCCTTTGCCTCTGGGTTTGGGCACAAGTATTGGACAATAAAGCCCCAGCGGGCACCTCCTGGTGCTGACTCAATGTCTGGCCTTGGCACCAGCTTGTTTTGTCCTGCAAACCCCATGCCACAGGCTGCTCCCAAGGTGTTGGAGGGCATGTCCTGGCACAGCTGGCACTGGCATTGCACTGTGACACCCGAGTCCATCAGCCACCCCACCAACCCACCACTGTGGGATAATCCCACCACCATGGCAGGACTCCTACACCACCAAACAGCTGCACCCCAACGTCAACCCTGCTGGGCCATCCCTGTGCCCACCCCACTGGGCTGTCCCCATGCCTGTCCCACTGGGTGGTCCAGTGCCCATTCTACTGTGCTGCCCCATGCTCATCCTGCTGGGCTGTCCCTCTGCCCACCCTGCTGGGCTGTCCCCATTCCTGCACCAAATGGCTCCGTGGGTGGCACCGAGGCTCCTGGAGCCAGCAGCCACCTCCAGCTGACAGCAGCCACCCATGGGCAGGGCAGAGGTGCCCATGCCCATCCCCTCCTTGTCTCAGAAGCACTGAGCTGTTTTGACTCAGCTGTGCACGGTTGGTGCTGGCACCGTGCCTGCTCATCACCGCTCATTACCATAACCAGACCTTTTCCTGTGCCCTTGGGCCTGTGCCCAAGAAAGCAAAAGCAAAACAGTGTCGCCAGGCGTAGCACGGAACGGCCCAGCACGGCCCAGTATCACCCAGTATGGCCTAGCCACGCTGCCCTGGGGCAGGGGCACCATGGCCCCCTCCTGCTGTCCCTGCAGCCATACAGAGATAGTGCCCACTGGCCCTTGTGCCAGGCTCGTTGGTCCCCAGCTCGTTGTGCCTGTTGCAGCCCCTTACCCATCCTCTCTCCCAGTGAGGGCTGGCAGAGCTCCAGGGAGGGTGCAGAGGGGACCAGAGCCCAGTGACCAGGTTGGCACCTGCAGCCTCACCAGCAGAAGGCTCTGTGGTAGTGGCACTGCTCCAGCAGAGCAGTGCCAAGCCCTCTGTGGTGGCCAGTGCCAAGGCTTCTGCAGCACGGTGACCTGCCAGCCCTGTCTGCCTGTGGTTTGTGGCTCCTCAGCACCTCCCAGCAGCGGCACCTCAGTGCCAGGCAACGGAACCTTCCTACCTCTGTGCTGTGGGGACAGGGACTGGTTATAGTGGCAGCTGCCAGCCCTGCCAGGGTGGCTGCAGCCCCTGTCCCTCTCACTGCACCCGTTGGTGGTGTTTGGGCATTGTCCTATGTGCATTGCCTGAGCCAAGCTCCAGCTCTGGCTGCTCTGGGGTCACCAGGGGGTCCCTCTGCCCTCCTGGGGCTGTCAGCTTGGCACTGCCCAAGCCACAGGCACAGTGGTGGCTCCTGACTGGGAGCTCAGCCATGCCACCCTGGGGTAATGCCCCTCTGTATGGGTGCCACCATCACTGCCGGGGTTGGCCACAGGCAGTACCAGGGCTGTATGCCCACCAGCCCCTGCTGTGCCATGCTGTGGGCTTGCCCTGTGCCTGGATACAGGCAGGTCTCCAACAATACAAATCCCACACCCCGTAAACATCTTGCCCAAGCCCTGAACATCCCTGTCTGGGCACCCTGCCCCGTCAGGCTGGCACCAGTGGTGGCTGTGGCATGACCACCCTGGCACCCCAAAGGTCCTTTTTGCTATCTGCTGTGCCCATTGCTCCTTTGATGCTCACCGAGCACCCATAGCATTGAGCAGAGCAGAGGGAGTGCTTGGGGTGAAGTGGGGCACTGGATATGGGCATAGGGGCTGGGGAGAAGACACGGGGCTGGTGACAGGCTGGGCAGGGGTTTGGGTGACACAAGTGGCACCAGGGTGGCAAGGCTGTGGGCAGGACTGAGGGCAGTGGGAAAGGGTCCTCCTTCCCCATCCTGGCTGCAGCAATGCCAGCATCAGGCCAGGAGCTGGGATTCTGGGGTCTGCCAGCCCAGGATCAGGCAGGGAGGGTGTGCCAGGGAAGAGGAGCTGGGTGGGAGATGCCACAGGGTCGAGGCACAGGGGCACTGCCCTGGCTGTGGGTAAAGGGAAGGTTGTGGTGCGATGGGCGGAGGACAAAAAGCTGCTGGAGATGAGAGTGGCACAGGCACACTGGCACTGTGGAGGTCTCACCGTTGCTGTGGTGGGCACTGCCCAAGCAAACGGCTGACAATGGGCATGGGCCACCTGCCCACACCGCAGCCCTTAGGGGACCCTTGAGCCCTTCACCGCCCCACGGGGACACGGTGCACGCAGGGCAGCGGCGGGGCCACGGGATTGGGTGGTGCCAGCCCCCTGCCAGTGCAGGCGGGTTGAGGGGGGGGGGCATGGGGAGGATTCCTGGCAGGGCAGGGCCCATGTGTCATGGGGCGGGGGAGGACGAGCCTTTAAAGGTGCCCGGCCGGCGGGCAGCGCTCAGCGCCAGCAGCACATCGCGGGTACCCGCCAGGCTGCCCCTCGTGCCAACACCGCCGGCAGGTAGGGGCTGGCAGGGTGAGCGGGGCACGGGTGGGCGTCGAGGGGCCCCGGCAAGGGCCTGGGCGGGCGGAGGCGCTCGGGCAGGTCCCGGCTATGCCAGGAATGCGGCGGCATCACCGCGCCCGCAGCACGGCTGGGCCCCGGCCAAGTGCCGGGGTGGGACAGTGGCCGTAGGTCAGCAGCCGCACGGTGCCACGGCACCGCCGGGCACGGTCAGTGAGGACGATCACCCCCTGAACGCGGTGTGTGCCAGGAGTGCAATGGGCATCGTAGCCGGGCGGGTGGGGTGGCTGCCAGGGAGAAGCTGGTGCCACATAGCGGCTCTAACGGGCACGGCTGGGCTTGGCATGCCCCAGGAGTGGGCTGAGGAATATAACAGTGAGGGCAGGTGGGGTGGCTGCTGGGGAGAAATCGGTGCCACCTCGGGGCTTTGACAGGCACAGTGGAGCTCGGCAGGCAGGGGGGGCCAAGAAGGGGGCAGGCAGTGGGACAGGGCACAGGAGGCACTGGCAGCACCATTCTGCAGTACCCAGGAGGTGGGTACACGGTGACATGAGATTGTCCCCACAGTGGGCAGGGTGTGACCCCTCCCCCCTCAGCTCTCTGCCCCACACCAGGTGCCCACTAGGGCAGGTTGGCAGGAGGAGCCCTTCTGCCAGCGGCCAGCGGTGGGACCTGGGTGCTGTGCACCCTGCTCTGCGCCAGCTGGGCAGGGACCAGAGGGTCTGGGCTGGGGGACAGGGTGGGGCTGGGGACAGGGCAGCTGGGAACAGCTCCCCTCAGAGCTGAGGCCCTCAGAATACCCTAGGTGCCCCCCTTTTACCTGTGCCCCTTGTCACTGCCCAGCCTGTGGCTCTCCTGGGTACTCCCTGCCCCAGCCTGTCCTACCAGGGACCCCCGAAGCCCACTCCCCCCACCCCAGCAGACGCCTCCACCTGGTCCCAGCTCTTCCAGTAAAACCAGTCCCCGCTCCCAGTCCCACCCACGGCCCCAGCAGCCTTCCCCTGATCAGCTGGCACCAGCAAATTGGTGACACTGGAGGGGACAGCTCGGGGGCTTGTCCCAGAGAACTTGGGGCTGCCATGGGGCTCATCCTGGCGGACATGGAGCAACCATGTGGGGTCATCCCATGGGATGTGTGACAGTCCTGTGAGTTCATCCCATGGGACACGGTGGGGCTGTGGGACGTGGTGCAGCTGCAGGGTCTCATCCCGTGGGAAGTGGGACACTCATGGGAGCTTGTCCCAGGGGATGTGGGGCAGCTCTGGGATCTCATCCCATGGACATGGGGCAGCTGTGTGGGGTCATCCCATGGGGGTCGTCCCAAGGGATGTGGGGCAGCTGTGGGGTCTCAGCCCCTGGCTGTGGGGCAGTGGTGTCCCCACTGCTCTCCAGGTGCATGAGGAAGAGCCTGGGCAGTGACTCACACAGGCAGGGATATGTGCATGGGCTGGTGGCACTGGAGGGTGCCAAGGGGTCATGCTGTGCCCATGGTGTGCACTTGGCACCCAACCTGGTCCCATGTGGTGCCCACCAGAGACACAGTTCATGTCAGCATCTTTGTTGGTGCAGTCAGCACCAAAAGGCGTGGGGCAGCGGTGCCAGGGTAAGAGCGTGGCCCTGCATGCCAAGGTGTGATCCTGTGCCAGGAACGCAGCTGGCACACTGGCAGTGTGGTTACCAAGAGTTTCCGTGGGGCTGACGTCTTCTGGTGAAGGGCAGAGGAGTGCCTGAGCTGTCTCTACCTGCAGCCTCCACCCCAGCCCGAGGGGGGCCTGCCCCAGACACCCACCCTCGGGCATTCAGGCTGCCAGTGTGTTACAGCTGGTAGTGCCCCCCCTAGTGCCTGCTGTGGTCTGCAATGTGCCAGGTTCTGCTCAAGGCTCTCTGGATACCAGCCCTACCAGTGCTGCCCACCTCTGTGCCCATGGCACAGCCAGGCTATGCCCAGTTCCTGCCCAGTGCGGCACAACCTCTGCCATCTAACTTGCCAAGCATGGCACAGCCTGTGCCAGCTAACCTGGCCCCTCTATCAGGAAATGGCTATGGGGCCAGGAGCAGCTTTGTAGGGTAGCATGGCCCCAAGACCAGGGTGGGCAGAACTAGTGGTGAGGTGCTGCCAGCCCTGCCATGTGTTTTATGTGGTGCCAGGCATGAGGGTACCCAGCACTGGCACCAGTGGGTACCCTGCAAGAAGAGACCTCCTCATTGCCAGCCGTAGCCCAGGATAGAGCTCCCAGCATGCCCAGACCTGGCCCAGGCTGCCCAGGGCAGTGGTGGAGTCCCCATCCCTGGAAGGGTCTCAAAGCCCTGGAGCTGTGGTGCTGAGGACCATGGTTTGGTGGTGCCCTGCAGTGCTGGGTCACTGGTTGGGCTCCATGGGTGACAGGTCTCTTCCCACTGGAATGGTGCCATCATTCCCTGCTCCTGTGGCTCAGGAGGGCCCTTCCCAGAAGCTGGAGCACTCTCAGTGCCCGTCCCAGTCGCTGTCTCCACCCCTTGGCACTGCTCACCCTGCAAACACAGCAGCACTGCCCAGGCAGATCCCTGGAGTCTGTGCCCGTTGGGACCTTGCCCCCAGAAAAGGCAGCAAGAGACCAGGGGACCTGGTGAGGAGAAGGTTGGCACAGTCAGCAGTGTGGGATGAGCTGGGGTGGGCACAGTGGGGTGGAGCTAGGTGCACAGAGCTGGAGCAGTGAGAAGCAGGGCACTGGGCTCTTTGCTCTTTGCTCCCTGATGAGATTAGGTGGGGAGGGACCTGAGTCTGTGAGGTTCAGACAGTGAGACAGGGCTGCTCCTCACCACCATGGCAGGGTCAGGGTGGAACCAGCTCTCTCTGGGGCTGCTGTGCCAGTTCTGGACCTTCCACAGAGAGCAGGGCATGGCACAGGGCAGCCCACTGGGCAGCACCCACAGCAGACTGGTCTGGAGCAGCCCCAGGCTGGGCAGGGATGGTTATCCTGGACTTGGGGCACTGGGGAGGCTACCCCTGGAGTGCTGGGCTCAGCTTTGGGACCCAGACTCTGAGAGGGACCTGGAGTGGCTGGAGGTATCCAGAGAAGGGCAAGGGAGCTGGGGAAGGGTCTGGAGAACTTGTGAGGAGCAGCTGAGGGAGCTGGGGGTGTGGAGCCTGCAGCAAAGGAGGCTGAGGGGAGACCTTGTGGCTGTCTGCAAGTGCCTGAGAGGAGGCTGGAGCCAGGTGGGGCTGAGATCTCCTGTGCCAAGGGCTGGGCCAAGAGGAAGCAGCTTCAGGGGAGGCTGAGGTTGGTCATGAGGAACAATTTTTACCTCTTGAGGCTTGTGCAGGCCTGGCCCAGGCTGCCCAGGGCAGTGGTGGAGTCCCCATCCCTGGAGGGGTTTCCAGGCTGTGGAGCTGTGGTGCTGAGGGCCATGGTTTGGTGGTGCCCTGGCAGTGCCGGGTCAGTGGTTGGACTCCATGAGCTGTTCCTTCCTCCTGCCCATGAGATGTTTCTTTGTTTTTCCCCATGTGGAGCATGAGACCAGAGAAGTGTTGGTTTCTCACCCAGCTTTCTCTTTCTCTCTCCAGAGTCTCCACAGCTCTGAGGGGAGTTCATCAGGAGGGTGGAGAGCAGCAGGAGCATGGAGAGGGAGCCAGCCCTGAACGGCCATGCTGGGCCCATGTCCCCCTTGAAGGACTTGCCAGCAGCAAACCACCTATCCCAGGACACATTTCCCTGCAAACAGAAGAAAGTCACTGTGGGGGGTGTGACCACCATGGCTGCTCCTCAGGAACCCTCAGAGGTGACCAGGAGCATCGCAGGTGTGTACGTGGAGGCCTCCAAGAAGACAATGAGCTTTTATGATGCCACCAGAGAGCACCTCCTGAGCCTGGACTCAGCGCTCTGCCTGCTGGAGGCTCAGGCTGCCACAGGCTCCATGGTGGACCCGGTGAGGACCAGGCAGGTCTCAGTGGCAGAGGCTGTGCAGCTGGGGCTGGTGGGGCTGGAGCTGAAGGAGAAGCTGCTGGCTGCAGAGAGAGCTGCCACCGGCTTCGTGGATCCCTACACCGAGGAGAAGATCTGCCTCTACCAGGCCATGCAGAAGGAGCTGATGGGACAGGAACAGGGCACCCGGCTGCTGGAGGCCCAGGTGGCCACCGGGGGCATCATTGACCCCACCACTGGCTGCCGGCTGCCAGCAGATGCTGCCCATCAGAGGGGGTGTCTGAGTGAAGAGCTGACCCAGCTTCTGGCTGACCCCAGCAGTGAGGACACCAAAGGGTTCCTCGACCCCAACACTATGGAGAAGGTCACCTACAGGGAACTCATGAAGAGGTGCGTGGTGGACCCAGTCTCAGGCTTCCTCCTGCTGCCCCTGCAGGTCACGTTCCCTGGGCTGGGAGGGAGGGTGAGCAGCAGGGACCTGCTAGACTCTGGCATCATCAGCCCTGAGACCTTCAAGGCTCTGGAGGAGGGAAGAGTTTCCACCCAGGAGGTGGCAGAGGATGACTCGGTTCAGCAGTTCCTGCACGGGACAAGGAGCGTGGCCGGGGTTGTCCTGGCCTCGGGTGAGCGGAGAAGCCTCTACCAGGCACTGCAAGAGCATCTCCTGGTGCCTGGAGCTGCTCTGATGCTCCTGCAGGTCCAGGCCTCCATGGGCAGCCTGATGGACCCCATAAAGAACAAAAGCTTCTCTGTGGATGAGGCTGTCAGGGTGGGTCTCATTGGCCCAGAGCTTCATGAGAAGCTATCCTCAGTGGAGAGAACCCTCACTGGGTACCAGGACCCCTGCACTGGGGAGATGCTCTCTCTCTTCCAAGCCACCAAGAAAGGCTTCATCCCCCAGAGTCTCGGCTTCTGCCTTCTGGAGGCCCAGGTGGCCACGGGGGGCATAATTGCCCCAGGCA
Organism: Indicator indicator; assembly: GCF_027791375.1. NCBI lineage: Eukaryota > Metazoa > Chordata > Aves > Piciformes > Indicatoridae > Indicator > Indicator indicator. Next base: position 18,557 of record NW_026539199.1, read on the forward strand.
GGCACCTCCGTGTCCCCCCAGAAACAGCCTGCAGATGGGGACTCCTGGACGAGGCCACCAGGCAGCTCCTCTCCAGCCCTGCTGAGGATAGCAAAGGGTTCTTCGACCCCAGCTCCAAGGAGAAGCTGAGCTACGCGGAGCTGCTCAAGCGCTGTGTCACCGACCCTAGCACAGGACTCCTGCTGCTGCCTCTTGGAGAGGGGACCCAGCTCTTCTTTGACCACAGGAGCCAAGCAGCTCTGGAGGACACATGGGTGCCTGTTGCTCTGGGCAGGTTCAAGGGCAAGCCGGTGTCCCTCTGGAAGCTTCTATTCTCTGACCTCCTCCCCAGTGGGCTGAGAGCTGCCCTGGCCCAGCGCTACCTTGCAGGGACGCTCTCTGCACAGGAGCTGGGGAAGGAGATCAGTGCCACCATCGAGGAGGTGGCTTCCACTGCTAATGTCACCTTTGAAGGGCTGAGGGAGCAGGTGACAGCCGACCAGCTCCTGAGCTCCGAGATCATCAACAAGGATTTGTTTAAGAAGCTAAAGGAGGGAGAAACCTCAGCCAAAGACGTTGTCAGCATGGACACCATCAAGAAGTACCTGAAAGGGACAGGGAGCATCGGGGGGCTGCTGCTGCCTGACTCCCAGGAGAAGATCAGCATTTACCAGGCCAAGAGGAAGGGCCTCTTGCGGCCAGGGACCTCACTGATCCTGCTGGAGGCCCAGGCTGCCACCGGCTTCATCATTGACCCCGCTGCCAACAGGGGGTACTCAGTGGATGAGGCTCTGAGGGCCAACATCATCGGCCCAGATGTCTATGAGAAGCTGCTATCTGCCGAGAAGGCCGTCACAGGCTACAGAGATCCCTACTCAGGAGACACCATCTCCCTCTTCCAGGCCATGCAGAAGGAGCTGATCGTCAAGGAGCATGGCATTCGCCTTCTCGAGGCCCAGATCGCCACTGGCGGCATCATCGACCCCGTCCACAGCCACCGCATCCCCGTGGAGGTGGCCTACAAGCGTGGCTACTTCAACAAGAAGATGAACTTGATCCTGTCCGACCCCAGTGACGACACCAAGGGCTTCTTCGATCCCAACACCCATGAGAACCTCACCTACCTGCAGCTGAAGGAGAAGTGCATCACCGAGGCGTCCACTGGGCTCTGCCTCCTGCCCCTCAACAGCAGGAAGCGCCAGTTCGTCGACGATGCCACCAGAAAGGTCTTCAGGAGCTCCTGGTTGTCCGTCAGGTTTGGGCGGCTCCGCGGCAAGAAGGTGTCCATGTGGGACCTGCTGAACTCTGAGTACTTCAGCGAGGGGAGGCGTCGGGAGATCTTCAACCACTATCAGCTGAGGAAGGTCACCCTGGAGCAGATCAAGGCCATGCTGGAGGAGGAAATGAAGAAATGGGCTCCCATCAAGTTCTCGGCCATGAGAGGCAGTGTCAGCGCCTACCACCTGATGGAGACTGGTGTCATTGACAAGGTCCTGTTTGAGAAGGTGCTGGAGGGCTCTGTCACGCCAGAGCAGGTCCTGAACATGGAATCTGTCAGGAAGTACCTCTACGGCTCGGGCAGCATTGGGGGAATCGTCCTTCAGCCATCAAACCAGAGAATGAGCATCTACGAGGCCATGAAGCAGAACATCATGGTCCCGGGAGTTGCCCTGCCACTGCTGGAGGCCCAGGCTGCCACTGGCTTCATCATTGACCCAGTGACTAACCAGAAGCTGTGTGTGGATGACGCCATCAAGGAGGGTGTCATCGGGCCAGAAGTCCACGAGAAGCTGCAGCACGCAGAAGGGGCTGTGACAGGCTACAAAGACCCTTTCACGGGCAAGAAGATCCCCCTCTTCCAGGCGATGAAGAAGGGCCTGGTGGCCGACAAGCAGGCCATGCAGCTGATGGAGGTGCAGATGGCTACAGGAGGCATCATTGACCCAACGTGTGGCCACCATCTCCCCACCGAATCTGCCCAGAAGCGAGGGTGCCTGGATGAGGACACAAGCAAAGCCCTCTCCGTGCCCAGTGACAGCACCAGAGCCTTCTGTGTCCCGGACAGCAAGGAGCCCCTGACCTACGCTGAGCTGATCGAGCGCTGCCAGAAGGATGAGGTCTCTGGCTTCCACCTGCTGCCTCTGGCCCAGCCAGCAGCTCCCAGCTACACTGACCAGCAGATCCAGCAGATCTTCAAGGAGACAATGATGAAGGAGAAGGGGGTATCCCTCTGGGAGCTGATCCACTCTGGGTACTTCACTGAGGAGCAGAAGAGAGACTTCATGGAGAGGTTCCGCTCCCAGGACATGTCGCTGCAGCAGCTGGTGGCTCTTGTGCTCAGGCTGGTTGGAGAGATGGAGATGAAAGCCGGCTCCAAGATCTTCTTGGAAGGTTTGAGGGGTGGTGTTCCTGCAGTCTGGCTGCTGGATACCGGCATCATCACCCAGAAGACCTTTGAAGAACTGGCTCAGGGCACAAGGACTCCCGAGGAGGTGGCTGCGATGGAGAGTGTGAGAAGGTACCTGCAGGGCACAGGCAGCATCGCTGGGGTGCTCGTAGAGGCATCCAAGAAGAAGATGAGCTTCTACGAAGCCATGAAAAGCAACCTCCTTCTCTCTGGGGCTGCTCTGAAACTGCTGGAAGCTCAGGTGGCCACAGGACACCTGACAGACCCTGCCACCAACCAGAGGCTGAGCGTGAGGGATGCTGTGAAAGCAGCTGTGGTTGGTGAGGAGCTCACCGAGAAGCTGCTCCTGGCCGAGCGGGCAGTGACCGGCTACATGGACCCCTACACAGGCAGCTCCATCTCGCTGTGCCAGGCGCTCCGCAAAGACCTGCTTCCCCTGGCAGATGCTGTGCCCTTGCTGGAGGCCCAGCTGGCCACAGGAGGGGTCATCGACCCCATGCACCACCATCACCTCCCACTCCGGGCCGCCTGCAGATACGGCTTCTATGATGAGGACCTGAACCAAACACTCTCGCAGGTGGATGACACCACCAGGGTCTTCTTCGACCCCAACACGAAGGAGAAGGTGACCTACCAGCAGCTGAAGGATAGGTGCGTCTGTGATGCCGAGTCAGGGCTCTGGCTCCTTCCCCTGTCAGAGGAGGCCATGTTCTGTGTGGATGAGCAAACCATGGAGGTGCTGAAGTCTGTGACCGTTTGCGTCAACATTGGGCGGTTCAAAGGGCAGACGGTGTCCATCTGGGACCTGCTCAACTCGGAGTACCTCTCAGACAGCAAGAGAAGAGAGCTGGTGCAGAAGTTCAAGGACGAGAACACCGAGGTGCTGTGTGAGATTGTAACCATCGTCACCACCATCATCGAAGAGACCGAGGCACAGGGCAGAAAGTTTGCCTTCCAGGGCCTGCGGAAGCGAGTGTCGGCCAGCGACCTCTTCCAGTCCCAGCTGATAGACAAGAAAACCCTCGATGAGCTCAACCAGGGGAAGAAAACAGTCAAAGAGGTCACTGAGATGGAGTCTGTCCGCCAGTACCTGGAGGGCAACAATTTCATAGCAGGAGTGCTCATCCAGCCAAGCAAGGAGAAGATGAGCATCTACCAGGCCATGAGGAGGGGTATCCTGAGGCCAGGGACAGCTCTGGTGCTGCTGGAGGCACAGGCGGCCACTGGCTACATCATCGACCCAGAGAAGAACCAGAAGCTGTCAGTGGAGGACGCATTGGATGCAGGCCTGATTGGAGGGGAGGTCTTCGAGAAGCTGCTGTGTGCTGAGAGGGCTGTAACGGGCTACACTGACCCCTACACCAAGGCCCCCATGTCTCTCTTTGAAGCCATGAACCAGGGGCTGATTGTGAAGAGCCACGGCATCCGCCTGCTCGAGGCCCAGATCGCCACCGGTGGCATCATCGACCCTGTCCACAGCCACCGCATCCCCGTGCAGGTAGCCTATCAGCGTGGCTACTTCAACCAGGAGATGAACCAGATCCTCTCTGACCCCAGTGATGACACCAAGGGCTTCTTTGACCCCAACACCCACGAGAACCTCACCTATATGCAGCTCCTGGAGAGATGTGTCCAAGACTCCGAGACTGGGTTGTACATGCTACAGGTGGTGAAGGAAGGAGGAAAGTACTTCTACATTGATGAGGTCACCAAGCAGGTTTTGCGCTCAAAGACCCTCAAAGTGAACGTTGGAAAGTTCAAGGACCAATCAGTTTCCGTCTGGGAGGTCCTCTGTTCCCACTACATCTCCAAGCACAAGCGGAAGGAGCTGGTGATGCAGTACAAGTACAAGACCCTGACCCTGGAAGACCTCATAGCCCTCATCTGCAAGATCATTGAGGACACTGAGCGAAGAGCAGAAGCCTTGAAGGTCAGAGGGCTCCGTGGGGACGTGTCTGTGGCAGAGCTGTTCAGTTCTGAGATCATCGACAAGAAAACTCTGGATCAGCTGCAGGATGGAAGCCTCACGCTTGCCAGCCTCACCCAGAGGGATACCATCAAGAGGTACTTAGATGGCACTGGTTGCATCGCTGGGGTGCTGCTGCCAAAAAGGCAGGAGAAAATGAGCATCTACCAGGCCCTGCAGAAGGGCCTCCTGACAGAGCAGTGTGCAGAGGGGCTGCTGGAGGCACAGGCAGCCACTGGGTTCCTCATTGACCCACTGAGGAGCCAGAAGCTGCCAGTGGCTGAGGCGGTGGTGGCCGGGCTGGTAGGCAGAGAGCTGCAGGAGAAGCTGCTGCTGGCAGAGAAGGCTGTGATGGGCTACACAGAGCCTCAGACAGGAGACAAGATCTGCCTCTTCCAGGCCATACAGCAGAAGATGGTGGTCAAGGAGCATGGCATCCGCCTGCTGGAGGCCCAGCTAGCCACTGGCGGCATCATCGACCCTGTCCACAGCCACCGCCTGCCTGTGGAAGTGGCCTACAGGCGCGGCTGCTTGGATGATGACATGTTCCTCCTGCTGTCCGACCCAGACCATGGCAGCAAAGGGTTCATAGACCCAAACACCCAGGAGAAGATCAGCTATGGGCAGCTCCTGCAGAGATGTGCCAAAGACAGAGACACTGGGTTCTACCTGCTGCAGGTGATGGAACAGGAAGAGGACTACTTCTACATCGACGAGCAGACAAGGAAGGCCCTGTTGGCCACCAAAGTGCAAGTGCCAGTGGGAAAATACAGAGGAAAGGTCTTTTCCCTGTGGGAGCTGCTCTGCTCTGAGTACATCACCGAGGAGAAACGGAAAGAGCTGGTGAAGAGATACAAAGAGGAATCCAACCACATTCTCCAGGGCATCGTTGAGACAATCCTAAACATCATCAAGGAAAGAGAAGAGGATAGAAGTGACATCTGGTTCCAGGGGCTCAGACAGCAGATAACAGCGTCAGAACTTCTCAGTGCACAGATTATCACAGAGGAGACCATGGAGAAGCTCCACAAGGGAAAGGAGACAGCAGAAGACATCGCACAGATGGAGAGTGTCAGAAGATACCTTGAGGGAACCGGAAGTATTGCCGGAGTGCTGGTGCCCTCCAAGGCTGACCCCACCAAGCTGGAGAAGATGAGCATCTACCAGGCCATGTGGAAGGGCATCCTGAGGCAGGGCACGGCACTGGTGCTGCTGGAGGCGCAGGCGGCCACCGGCTTCATCATTGACCCAGTCAACAACAAGAAGCTGTCGGTGGACGAGGCGGTGGCGGCCGGGCTGGTGGGCAGCGAGCTACAGAAAAAGCTGCTCTCTGCTGAGAAAGCTGTGACTGGCTACAGCCACCCCTGCACAGGGCAGAAGATGTCCCTCTTCCAGGCCATGCAGAAGGAGCTGATCGTCAAGGAGCATGGCATCCGCCTGCTCGAGGCCCAGATCGCCACCGGTGGCATCATCGACCCCGTCCACAGCCACCGCCTGCCCGTGGAAGCTGCCTACCAGCGCGGCTACTTTGACCAGGAGATGAACCAGGTCCTGTCCGACCCCGGTGATGATACCAAGGGCTTCTTCGACCCCAACACCCAGGAGAACCTCACCTACCTGCAGCTGCTGCGCCGCTGTGTGCCCGACCCAGCCACAGGGCTGCTGATGCTGCAGCTGATGGACAGGAGCTCAGTGCTGCACCAACTGTCCGAGGATGCTCGCAAAGCCCTGCAGAGCACCCGCACCACCCTCAGCCTGGGGCTCTTCCAGGGCCAGAGCGTCACCCTCTGGGAGCTCCTCTTCTCCCGCTACGTCCCCGAGCTCCAGCGCCAGGACCTCCTACGCCAGTACAAGGCAGGGACGGTCACCATCTCTGAGATGCTCACCCTGCTCACCACCATCGTCATGGAGGCAGAGGGCCAGGGACATAAAACTGCCCTGGGACAGAAGGTGACACAGGAGGAGGCCCCAGGAAAAGCCAAGAATGGGGAGCCCCAGGACTCCAGGAACGGTGACACCATAGGTGAGGACCAGGAATGTGAATGGGAGTTGAAGCAGTCCCTCAAGTCCTACACTACCGAGGTCCCAGCAGGAGCTTTCCAGGCCACAAAGGTCTCCCTCTGGGAGCTCCTCTTCTCCACCTATGTCACTCATGCCAAGAGGCAGGAGCTGCTGGGGCAGCTGAAGGCTGGCAGCCTGGCACTGGATGAGCTGGCCAGGCTCCTCACCCTGCTGGTGCAGGAGGCCCTGGAGCGCAGCAGCCAGGTCAAGTTCAGAGGCCTCCGCAGGCAGGTGACCGCCTCGGACCTGCTGGACTCAGGCATCATCGACAGCGACACGATGGCCCAGTTGGTGCAGGGCTCCAAGACGGTGCAGGAGGTGACCCAGATGGCCTCCGTCAAGCGCTACCTGGAAGGCACCGGCTGCATCGCCGGAGTGCTGGTGCCCTCCAAGGCCGACCCCGCCAAGCTGGAGAAGATGAGCATCTACCAGGCCATGTGGAAGGGCATCCTGAGGCAGGGCACGGCACTGGTGCTGCTGGAGGCGCAGGCGGCCACTGGCTTCCTGCTCGACCCCCACAGCAACCAGAAGCTGTCGGTGGACGAGGCGGTGGCGGCCGGGCTGGTGGGCAGCGAGCTGCACGAGAAGCTGCTGTCGGCGGAGAGGGCAGTCACCGGCTACAAGGACCCCTACACCGGGGACAAGATCTCCCTCTTCCAGGCCATGCAGAAGGAGCTGATCGTCAAGGAGCATGGCATCCGCCTGCTCGAGGCCCAGATCGCCACCGGTGGCATCATCGACCCCGTCCACAGCCACCGCCTGCCCGTGGAAGCTGCCTACCAGCGCGGCTACTTTGACCAGGAGATGAACCAGGTCCTGTCCGACCCCGGTGATGACACCAAGGGCTTCTTCGACCCCAACACCCAGGAGAACCTCACCTACCTGCAGCTGCTGCGCCGCTGTGTGCCCGACCCAGCCACAGGGCTGCTGATGCTGCAGCTGATGGACAGGAGCTCAGTGCTGCACCAACTGTCCGAGGATGCTCGCAAAGCCCTGCAGAGCACCCGCACCACCCTCAGCCTGGGGCTCTTCCAGGGCCAGAGCGTCACCCTCTGGGAGCTCCTCTTCTCCCGCTACGTCCCCGAGCTCCGGCGCCAGGACCTCCTACGCCAGTACAAGGCAGGGACGGTCACCATCTCTGAGATGCTCACCCTGCTCACCACCATCGTCATGGAGGCAGAGGGCCAGGGACATAAAACTGCCCTGGGACAGAAGGTGACACAGGAGGAGGCCCCAGGAAAAGCCAAGAATGGGGAGCCCCAGGACTCCAGGAACGGTGACACCATAGGTGAGGACCAGGAATGTGAATGGGAGTTGAAGCAGTCCCTCAAGTCCTACACTACCGAGGTCCCAGCAGGAGCTTTCCAGGCCACAAAGGTCTCCCTCTGGGAGCTCCTCTTCTCCACCTATGTCACTCATGCCAAGAGGCAGGAGCTGCTGGGGCAGCTGAAGGCTGGCAGCCTGGCACTGGATGAGCTGGCCAGGCTCCTCACCCTGCTGGTGCAGGAGGCCCTGGAGCGCAGCAGCCAGGTCAAGTTCAGAGGCCTCCGCAGGCAGGTGACCGCCTCGGACCTGCTGGACTCAGGCATCATCGACAGCGACACGATGGCCCAGTTGGTGCAGGGCTCCAAGACGGTGCAGGAGGTGACCCAGATGGCCTCCGTCAAGCGCTACCTGGAAGGCACCGGCTGCATCGCCGGAGTGCTGGTGCCCTCCAAGGCCGACCCCGCCAAGCTGGAGAAGATGAGCATCTACCAGGCCATGTGGAAGGGCATCCTGAGGCAGGGCACGGCACTGGTGCTGCTGGAGGCGCAGGCGGCCACTGGCTTCCTGCTCGACCCCCACAGCAACCAGAAGCTGTCGGTGGACGAGGCGGTGGCGGCCGGGCTGGTGGGCAGCGAGCTGCACGAGAAGCTGCTGTCGGCGGAGAGGGCAGTCACCGGCTACAAGGACCCCTACACCGGGGACAAGATCTCCCTCTTCCAGGCCATGCAGAAGGAGCTGATCGTCAAGGAGCATGGCATCCGCCTGCTCGAGGCCCAGATCGCCACCGGTGGCATCATCGACCCCGTCCACAGCCACCGCCTGCCCGTGGAAGCTGCCTACCAGCGCGGCTACTTTGACCAGGAGATGAACCAGGTCCTGTCCGACCCCGGTGATGATACCAAGGGCTTCTTCGACCCCAACACCCAGGAGAACCTCACCTACCTGCAGCTGCTGCGCCGCTGTGTGCCCGACCCAGCCACAGGGCTGCTGATGCTGCAGCTGATGGACAGGAGCTCAGTGCTGCACCAACTGTCCGAGGATGCTCGCAAAGCCCTGCAGAGCACCCGCACCACCCTCAGCCTGGGGCTCTTCCAGGGCCAGAGCGTCACCCTCTGGGAGCTCCTCTTCTCCCGCTACGTCCCCGAGCTCCGGCGCCAGGACCTCCTACGCCAGTACAAGGCAGGGACGGTCACCATCTCTGAGATGCTCACCCTGCTCACCACCATCGTCATGGAGGCAGAGGGCCAGGGACATAGAACTGCCCTGGGACAGAAGGTGACACAGGAGGAGGCCCCAGGAAAAGCCAAGAATGGGGAGCCCCAGGACTCCAGGAACGGTGACACCATAGGTGAGGACCAGGAATGTGAATGGGAGTTGAAGCAGTCCCTCAAGTCCTACACTACCGAGGTCCCAGCAGGAGCTTTCCAGGCCACAAAGGTCTCCCTCTGGGAGCTCCTCTTCTCCACCTATGTCACTCATGCCAAGAGGCAGGAGCTGCTGGGGCAGCTGAAGGCTGGCAGCCTGGCACTGGATGAGCTGGCCAGGCTCCTCACCCTGCTGGTGCAGGAGGCCCTGGAGCGCAGCAGCCAGGTCAAGTTCAGAGGCCTCCGCAGGCAGGTGACCGCCTCGGACCTGCTGGACTCAGGCATCATCGACAGCGACACGATGGCCCAGTTGGTGCAGGGCTCCAAGACGGTGCAGGAGGTGACCCAGATGGCCTCCGTCAAGCGCTACCTGGAAGGCACCGGCTGCATCGCCGGAGTGCTGGTGCCCTCCAAGGCCGACCCCGCCAAGCTGGAGAAGATGAGCATCTACCAGGCCATGTGGAAGGGCATCCTGAGGCAGGGCACGGCACTGGTGCTGCTGGAGGCGCAGGCGGCCACTGGCTTCCTGCTCGACCCCCACAGCAACCAGAAGCTGTCGGTGGACGAGGCGGTGGCGGCCGGGCTGGTGGGCAGCGAGCTGCACGAGAAGCTGCTGTCGGCGGAGAGGGCAGTCACCGGCTACAAGGACCCCTACACCGGGGACAAGATCTCCCTCTTCCAGGCCATGCAGAAGGAGCTGATCGTCAAGGAGCATGGCATCCGCCTGCTCGAGGCCCAGATCGCCACCGGTGGCATCATCGACCCCGTCCACAGCCACCGCCTGCCCGTGGAAGCTGCCTACCAGCGCGGCTACTTTGACCAGGAGATGAACCAGGTCCTGTCCGACCCCGGTGATGATACCAAGGGCTTCTTCGACCCCAACACCCAGGAGAACCTCACCTACCTGCAGCTGCTGCGCCGCTGTGTGCCCGACCCAGCCACAGGGCTGTATCTCCTTCAAGTGCAAAGGAAATAGTTTTGGAATCTTCTCCATTTCCCTCTCCTTGCTCTGCTGCAGAACCTCCTATTGTCCCGGAGTCCTTTTGCTGGGTTTTTTTGTGTCTGTCATATTAAACTCCATTTTTTACCATTCTGACCCCATTCAGAGCCTGCTCCAGTCTTTCTCTCTCCATCTTGAAACCGACCCTAGGTTCAGCTTCTCCTTGGCTGCCCAGGTCATTACAATGTCACCTGCCCAGCCTTTGCACTCCGTCCTCTCCCAGGAAGCTGGAACCAGGTTGGGTTGCCTCAAGTGTCCTTGGTGCACCAGGTTGTCCTCTTTTTCACCTCCAGGTTGGCTTTCACGGCTGTCTTGGGCTTAGGGAGCAAGACAGATGCCCTGTACCCCTCCCCAAAGGAGTAAAAGAAACGTTCCACTCAGGATTGGAATGAATTGGAAATTTAAATGGAAGTACTATTCACAACTAAATACCACAGTACAGAAACATGCACAAATACCAAACAATTCATATTCAGCCCAGCTCTCCAGTCTGGACTTCTCCAAAACACCTCACTAGGTCATCACCTTCCCAAAACCCTCCCCTAAACCAGCCCTCCAGCACCATAACTCCCTACCCCCCCATACCAGGCCCGAATGACTGTGGTAGGTTGAACTACCCCCCAAAAATAAAATTTCCAGACCAGCTCAGTTGGAAGCAAATGAAGCTGTATTGACAAGCAAACTAAAATCTAGAAATATGAAATGCAGTGAATATGTACAAAATATTTACATGTATTTACAGTTTATAAACAACACAAGAACCCCCCTGGGCAAAACCAGGGGCGCTACTAACAGCTTCCCCCTCTCCACCCTGTTCCCTCCCTGTACAAGGGGCAAGAGAAGAGAGAAGCAGAGAGTAGCTTGTTAGTACTTAGCCACAAGAAGAATGCAGCCAAGGTCAGCAAGCCAGCAGAAGCAACCAGCTAGTATCAACTGGAACAAAGAAACCAAGAGAGAAAGTTAGTTTATACAACTAACTTCATGTTAGTTATCAGACCAATGGGATTATTTAGACCTTACCACTATTTTCCTTTTTCATCCCATGGTAATTTTGTTTCCATTTTACCACTTTCTACTCATCTGTGTAAAAGTTCTTAGGCATCAGCCTAAAACTGCCACAACAACACAGCTAAACATCATCTCATCAGCACCAGGCCCTGCTGCCCTGCACGGCAACAGAGAGCAGTCCCCATGGGGAAGGGAGCAGGGAGAGGAGAAGGGGGAGCTGAAACTGACTATGCAGCCAGTTTATATAGAAAATAAAGATGCAACATTATGGGATGGAATAACATCATTTCCCATGTCCACCCCCTGGGCTGGACTGTTCAGCTCCTTGTACCCTCTGGTACTCTGGCGAAACCATCCCTAAGGTTCGGATACAGTCCTCAACCTGTAACAGTGGTGGTGGAGGTGCAGTGCCAATGGTGGGGTGATTCTTCTTCCAGCCCCACTTCTGTACATGAAGGATGATACTCCTTCCAGGCTGCTGCTGGAGCTGCAGCTTCTCCTGCCTGAAGTGCTCCTGGAGAGCAGATTTGCCTGGAGGTGCTGGCTTGGGCTGGTGTTTGGTGTCACTGGAACAGGACACATCATCTCTCTCCATTGAACACCTCAGCTGTCTGATTGTCCTGGGGGTGTCTGGACCATATTCACCCACAGTGTGGTGTGGTTTGGTCTCTCTCTGGTGCACACCACAGCATCCCAGTGTGGTGGGAATGCACTGAGCAGGGACATCTCCAACCACAGCAGGTTGCTCAGAACCCCAACCAGCCTGACCTGGGATGGTTCCAAGGCTGGGGTACCTCCCACCTCCCTGGGCAGTCTGGGCCAGGCTCTCCCCAGCCTCCCAGTGCAGAATTTATTTCTCAGCTCCAGGCTCCCTCTCCCTCCTCCACTTCAAACCCAGCACCCCTGGGTCTGACCTGCAAGGTGGGTCAAAGTCCCAAACGCATTCTGTGATGATGATGACACCTGAGGGTCCAGGCTGCCTACAGGGAGCCCACAGGAGGTGGACAATGTCCTCTGCAGCCAGGAGCCAGGGCAGGTGCTGAGCTGGCATGCAGAAGGGACACAAACCCAAAGATGCCACAGACACAGTGGATGGAGAACAAATATTTGCTGTTTGCCACCAGCAGCAGATGGTGGAGGAGCAGCAGGGAGGAGGTCTGCACAGGGTGGACACTAAACTGTGGGGACATCACAGAGGCAGGAGTTGCAGCTGCTCTGAGGGAAGGAAAAGCAAGAAGCCTCTGCTCAGTGCTGGGGCCACCAGAGGAGCTTGTGGTGGGAGCTGGGCAGGTGACCATGTCTGGGGAATGCCAAGAGTAGGGCAGGAGCAGCTGGTGCTGAATTATTCATCCTGGATCATGCACCAGCTGCAGCAGCTGCAGCAGGACCCAGCAGGAGAGCAGCTGGAGCAGAGCCAGCAGATGATGGCCTAGGCAGGGAAAAGGCCACAAAGGGGAGAAGCCACCTTGGCCCCAAGCAGCTCCAGGCCAGCAGCAGGAGCTGGGACAGATCACTTGGATTATCGACCAGCAGAGGTCAGGAGAAACCCAAGTCAGGAGGGAATCACACCCAGGTCCTGTCATGTCCATCCAGAACCACCACCTTATCTCCAGCCCTACAGCCTGCACCTGCCTGTGCACCAGCAGCGTCTCCCACACACTGACCTACTGGCCACCACCATGGGGCTCCTGGCCCCAGCCAAGGGTCATCTGGTCCAACCCCTCCAAGCAAAAGCCTGGCCTAGACAAGTGTTCAGTGCTGGGGAATGTTTGCTGTGCAGCTCCATCCCTCCCAGAGCTGTCCTCCTCTTGGCCAGGGCAGATCCAGGGATCTCACCCACTCCGCCATCCTGGCTTGCATCCATGGCTGGATCATCGCTGGCTTGTGACTGGGTCCATGGCTGGATCACAGCTGGAAGGACATGGTGTCAGCACCCAGAAGAAGGATCAGCCCTCCCCAGCCTCCTGGTGCTGAAGCACCCTTGGGAAGCCATCTCCCAGCTCTGAGGTGGCTTCAGCTGCTTCAGCCAAGGCCACCCACACCTTCCGGTAGCTGAGGCTGGGCCACCACCTGCAGACAGCCAAGCCCCAGCAGCACTGCTGGGAAGCTGCAGGAGCAGCTGGTGAGTCACAGAGGACAAGGGACATCCCATGGCTCTGTGTCCTCCCTGTGGGGTGCTGGGAGGGGAGGCAGCATGTGCTGGTGGCTCAGACACCCCGAGACCTTCAGATCACCTGAGGTGGAGGTGGGGCTGACCCAGGGACATCTGCCTGGAGGAGGTGATGGTGATGGTCAGAGCTGAGTCACCACAGGGGATGTTTGTGAGCAGGTCAGGTCACCTCAGCTGCCCCAGGGCCTGCAGTTCCCTGCAGCTGGTGGCTGCTGGGCAGACACCTGGCCCTGGGGAGCATCCTGGTGAGTCCTTCATAGCAGACATAGGCTCCAGCCCCATGGGGCATCCCTGTGGGGAGACGAACCACAGCCCTTCTGGGACAAAGCCAAAGTGACCTTCTCCAAGGGAAGCCAGCAGCCACCAACCACCAGCACCACAGAGGCATCTGAAGGAGCTGGGCCAGCTCCAGATGGTGGCCCAGTGTCACTGGTGTGGCTCAAAGGAGCCTCCTTCTGGCTATAGTCAGAGGAACATGGAGGGGGACACACCACAAAGAACAGCTACAGGGAAGAGGCTGCAATTAGTGAAGGTCAACTATGGATGTCCAGAAAAGGGCAAGAGAGCTGGGGACAGGTCTGGAGAACTTGTGAGGAGCAGCTGAGGGACTTGGGGGTGTGGAGCCTGGAGCCAGGTGGGGCTGAGATCTCTTGTGCCAAGCACTGGGCCAAGAGAAAGCAACCTCAAGTAGCCCAGGGGAGGTTGAGGTTGGCCATGAGGAACAATTTCTTCCCCTTGAGGTTTGTGCAGGCCTGGCCCAGGCTGCCCAGGGCAGTGGTGGAGTCCCCATCCCTGGAGGGGTTTCAAAGCCATGGAGCTGTGGTGCTGAGGGCCATGGTTTGGTGGTGCCCTGGCAGTGCTGGTTGGACTCTGTCAGCTTGAAGGTCTCTTCCAACCCAACCCATCCCTGAATCCATGCCTCCAAGCAGCACAAAGCTCAGACTGAAAACCAAGGTCTGCTGAGGAAGGGCTCATGTGGAGGGGACAAGGACCATGGGGACCTGTGCTCACCTTCCCCTGAGAAGAGCTGGAGCTCCTGCCCTGGTGCCCTCCCCAGGGCCAGCCCAACTGTGGTGACTCAGGTGTGCAGATGATCCAGTCTGGTGGCACCCACGCAGCCAGGAATGTGCCACCACAGCAGGACACGTGGGAAGGACGGGCAGGGACGCTGAGCCACCCACACCACGTGTGGCACAGGGGCAGGCACACGCTTCTGCCAGCCACCCCAAGCCCTCTGCAAGCAAGAGCTCCACCACCATATGGTTCATCACCACCTGCTCCACCGTGTGCCCCATGCTCCTGGGCAGGCATGCCCACAGCACAGGGCAGGAGCTCACCAGGACTAGAGAGGTTCCATCTCAGGGCTGCTTCAGCCAGAGGCACTGCCCATCACTAATCATCACTGGCCACCTTTAAAGGTTCCTTCCACCCCAACCCATGATCCATGGAGGCTTCCAGGGCAGAGAGACCCTGGGCAAGGCACACCACTAGCAGTCATGCTGGGCTCCTGCAGAAGGAGGTGGTGGCAGAGTCCAGGAGCCCCACAACACCTCTGCACCCTCCAAACCCATCACAGCTCCAGTGAGAGATGCCCCATGCCTTGCCCTGGGGCTGCTCACCATGTCCCAGCTCCTGCCACTCCACTGGGGCTCCTGGTGCTGCCACGATGCTGTGGGTGGTGCTTGGACCTCCGTATTTTGGTTCTGCTCCAGCATTTCAGCAGAGGGCAGGGCCACCGTGTCCTCCCCGGGGCGAGGGAGGGAGGACTTAAATCAGGAGCTGGTCCTGGCTGCTCCTCCTGGAGGAGACAAGGAGGAGACAGAGAAGGACCAGAATCTGCTGAGGAGCTCTGGATACTAGGTAGGACAGAGCCCATCTGGAGGGGACACCAGGGCCACCACACAGCCCCACTCTGGTGCGACATCTCCATGCAATGCCAGGGGTCTGTAAGGGCTGTGGGGCCTCACTTGCACTCCAGCTCCTGGTGCTGGGGGGAAGCTGCTGAGGTCCATGGGGTGGTGACCAAGAGGTCTCCAGGCAGGACTTGATCCTTGCCAAGAGGGGACACAGCAATAGAGTGGCACCAGGGTGGGCTGGAGCTGCTGCTCCACGCGATGTGCTTTGTGTGCCTAATGCTTCAGCTGAGCAGATCTGGGCATCAGGATACAGGAAGAGAGGAACCAGCATGGTGGGGCCTGGCTGTGCCCACAGGCACCATGGGCAGAAGGTTGGTGTGGTGGGTCCTGGCTGGGTATGTGGGCAGGATGGTTCAGGACGAGCACCGGGCTAGAAGCTGACATGATGCCAGTCCTTGGGGCATGGGCAGGGCTTGGGACCATGGCACCACCAGGCCACCATGCCCACTCTGGCTGGAAAACCATTCCCAGTGGGACCTCCTGGTCTGGGCTGTGGTGGCAGCTCTGGAGGAGGCCCAGCCCCTGCCCCAGGAGCTGCAGCCCAGCCCAGTACCAGGAGCCTGATTAGAGCCTGGCTGATGCCAGCTGGTGCTTGGGCAACATCCTCCCAGCACAGGGTGGCACCAGGCATCAGCCATGTCCCACAGAAGTGTCACCAACTCCAGGGCATGACACAGCACCTGGTCAGGTCCAAGTGCAAGGAGGTCTCAAGAGCTGGTCCATGGGGTAGACCTGGCTGGAGAAGAGCCTGGAGCCATGGGCAGAGTGCCCAGTGGAGCAGGGGCTGGCCTGTGACTGGTGGGTGAACCTCACCCCACGGTCCCCATCCTCACCAGCATCAGCCTGATATTGAGGCCATCAAAAACCATGAGTCAGGGACTCCAGGACCAGTTTGGTGAAGCCTGGGACCATTAACCCCGATAAGGAGCTGGAGGTGTCATTAGTGCCCTCCTGGCGAGTTATGGGCCACGGGTGTGACCAGGGACAGGCTCCAGGCTTCTTTCTCCTGCTTGAGGAGGCCTGGCCTCAGCACCACCACCCCATGCCCCAGCTGCTGAAGGTTTGCAGGGCTCCCAGAAGAGCCCAGGAGATGGCACAAGAGATCCTTCAAGGCTGGCTGCACAGACCCAAGGGAGGTCCAGCTCCTGCTACCACAGAGCTGGAGACAGAGGGTGACACAAACTGGGGGAAAAGGGACTCCAGGAGAGGTGAGGAGGGACCTTCACCAGGGGTGCAGAGATGAGGGCAGTAATGATGGGTTTAGACTGGAAGAGGAGTCCTGGATTTGAAACGAGGAAGAAATTCTGCACTGGGAGGGTGTGGAGAACCTGGCCCAGGTTGCCCAGAGAGGTGGGAGATGCCCCAGCCCTGGAACCATCCCAGGTCAACTTGGCTGGGGCTCTGAGTAAGCTCTAGCTGGAGATGCCCCTGATGGCTGCAGGGGGTTGGACTGGGTGACCTTTGAAGGTCCCTTTCAACCCAGCCCACTCTGGGATTCTATGATCTATGAAGCCCAGTGCAGGACAATTGGAAGGCTTGGCCAGACCTCCTCTCTCCACCACCCTGTTGCTCTAGGGAGCATGGTGGCCTGCTGCAGGCAGAGCACCTGGTCAGGCAGACCTTCCCATTGGCCCTGCCGTGTCCCCCACTGCTGGAACTGGCCAGAATGGTCCCAGGGATGGTGCTGGCACCAGCTGAGCAGCCCTTGCTGGCACAATGGCCACAGGCAGGTCATAGGTCATAGAATCCAAGTGCATTGAGTCCAGCCATGGTCCTAACACCACCATGGTTACATGGCCAGCACGGGCCAGGACTGCTGCCAGCACACCTGTGGCATCAGACCCTGGTTCTGGAGGACAGTAGAGTGAAAGGATGAGACCTGAGGGCTCTGCCAACTTGGTAGCCTTAGGAGAAGCAGAGCCCCAGGAACATCCATGTGGGTCTCACCAGCTACTCACCCATCACTACGGCCATTCCCTGCCTGGTGGTGAGGGGTTCCACAGCAAGATCTCCATGAACAGTCACTGGTGGCAGTGGTATCAGGAGGTCTTCACTGGTTCTTGACCACCAGCCAAGTCTGCCAGCCTGGGAGCTCTGAGGGCACAGGGACAGGAGCAGTGTCCATGCTTCCTGCTGGCACCTTGGGACAGCAGCCTGAAAGTAGTGGCCATGATACCTGGAGACACAGAAAGCCCAGGAGAACCTGAGCCTCACCAAGTCATCTCCTCCCTCCCCAGATGAGCACAATGTCTGCAGGGGCAACGGAGAACCTGAGTGGACTTCCTCAGAACAACAACGTGGGAAGGAACCTGGCTGCAGGTGGACACAAAGAGACGAGTGAAGGCAGCTTCATAGCTGGAGTCTTCCTCCAGGGCACGAAGAAGAAGCTGAGCATCTACGAGGCCATGGTGAGGGGGCTCCTGACGCCGGGCACGGCGCTGGTGCTGCTGGAGGTGCAGGCAGCCTCGGGGCTCCTGCTGGACCCGGTGAGGAACCAGAAGCTGTCGGTGGCTGAGGCGCTGGCTGAAGGCCTCATCGGCAGGGACTTCCACCAGAAGCTGCTGTCTGCTGAGGGGGCGGTGGCAGGGTACATGGAGCCCTGCACGGGGCAGAAGATGTCCCTGCTGCAGGCCATGCGGAGAGGCCTCATCGTCAGGGAGCATGGCCTGCGCCTGCTCGCAGCCCAGGTCGCCACCGGCGGCATCATCGACCCCGGCCATGGCCACCGCCTGCCTGTGGAGCTGGCCTGCCAGCGTGGCTACCTGGACCAGGAGCTGTGCCAGTGTCTGTGTGACCCCAAGAACCAAACCAGGAGCTGCTTCGACCCCAACACCCAGGAGAACCTCACCTACCTGCAGCTGCTGCGCCGCTGTGTGCCCGACCCAGCCACAGGGCTGCTGATGCTGCAGCTGCTGGACAGGAGCTCAGTGCTGCACCGGCTGCCAGAGGATGCCCGCAGAGCCCTGCAGAGCACCCGCACCACCCTCAGCCTGGGGCTCTTCCAGGGCCAGAGCGTCACCCTCTGGGAGCTCCTCTTCTCCCGCTACGTCCCTGAGTCCCAGCGGGAGGAGCTGCTGAGGAGATACAAGGAGGGGACAGTCACCATCTCGGAGATGGTCACCATCCTCACCACCACCATCACCAGGGCTGAAGAGCAAGGAGGGGATCTGAGCTCATCCACAGCCAGACCCAACCCCGAGGCAGGACCTTCACAACCAGTCCAGGAAATGCAGTCCCAGGAGCAACAGCTGCGGAAGTCCTTGAAGTCTGCAACCATCGCGGTCACTGCTGGGGAGCTCCAGGGGCAGAACGTCTCCCTGTTGGACCTGCTCTTCTCCAGCTACATCCCTCAAGAGAAGCGGCAGGAGCTGCTGGAGCTGTACAGAGCAGGCATCCTGACCACAGAGCAGGTGGCCGCCGTGGTCACCACCATTGTCAACAGGACAGAGGCTGCAAACGCTGTGCTCCTGGACAGTGCCAGAAGTCCACACACAGTGGCGCCAAAGGCAGGGGACAATGGAGAGGAGTTCTCAACACAAGATAGTATCTTGAAGTCCACCACCATTGAGGTACCAGCTGGGGAGTCCCAGGGCAGGCAGGTCTCTGTGTGGGACTTGCTCTTCTCCAGGTATGTTCCTGAGGAGAAGAGGCAGGAGCTCCTGCAGCTCTACCATGAAAGGCTATTGACTCTGGAGCAGATGACAACTGTGGTCACCACGCTGGTCAAGAAAAAAGAATCAGCACAAAGGAAGTTCCAAGTTTCAGCCAAGGTCTCCAACAAGGACACCGTGCCACCAGGGGAGCAGGATGCTCAGGACTCCTCCAAGGAAGAGCCTTGGAAAATAGCCTTGAAGACCACAGTGGTTGACATGGAGGTTGGAGAATTCCGAGGCCACAAGGTCTCTGTGTGGGACCTGCTCCACTCCAAGTACATCCCCAAGGAGAACAGGAAGGAGCTGCTGGAGCTCTACCAAGCAGGAGAGCTGAGCCTGGAGCAGGTGAAGATGGTGGTCAGCACCATTGTGACCAAGGCAGAAACAGCAAGAGCAGAGCAGTCTGCAAGTGAGAGAGGTCCAAGAGAGGAGTCAATGGTTGTAGAAGCTGAGGATACCCACATGCAGGACAGGATCTGGGAGGAGACCCTGAAGTCCACCACAGCTGGGATATCACTGGATGAGTTCCAGGGCAGGCAGGTCTCTGTGTGGGACCTGCTCTTCTCTGACTACATCCCTGAAGAGAAGAGGCAGGAGCTCCTGCAGCTCTACCATGCAGGGACATTGGCCTTGGAGCAGATGACAACTGTGGTCACCACGCTGGTCAAGAAAAAAGAATCCACACGAAGGAAGTTCCAAGTTTCAGCCAAGATCTCCAACAAGGACACCTTGCCAGCAGAAGAGCAGGATGGTCAGAACTCCTCCAAGGAAGAGCCTTGGAAAATAGCCTTGAAGACCACAGTGGTTGACATGGAGGTTGGAGAATTCCGAGGCCACAAGGTCTCTGTGTGGGACCTGCTCCACTCCAAGTACATCCCCAAGGAGAACAGGAAGGAGCTGCTGGAGCTCTACCAAGCAGGAGAGCTGAGCCTGGAGCAGGTGAAGATGGTGGTCAGCACCATTGTGACCAAGGCAGAAACAGCAAGAGCAGAGCAGTCTGCAAGTGAGAGAGGTCCAAGAGAGGAGTCAATGGTTGTAGAAGCTGAGGATACCCACATGCAGGACAGGACCTGGGAGGAGACCCTGAAGTCCACCACAGTGAAGACGTCAACAGATGAGTCCCAGGGCAGGCAGGTCTCTGTGTGGGACCTGCTCTTCTCCAGGTACATCCCTGAGGAGAAGAGGCAGGAGCTCCTGCAGCTTTACCGTGAAGGTACACTCCCCATCCAGGAACTGGTCAGCATCCTGGCGGGCAGCCAAAGGCACCTTCCCCAGCAGACAGTGGATCTCCTGCAGTCCGAGGGCTCCTACATCACCTTTGGCCAGTTCCAGGAGCAGAAGGTGTCTGTCTGGGAGCTGCTCTCCTCCAAGCAGGTCTCCAAGTACCAGCGAGAGGCCCAGCTGGACTCATACAGCAATGGGAGGCTGATGGTCAACAAGATCACCGTCACCACCACCGTCATCACCCGCCCACAGCGCCACTAGGCACGGGCACCGGGGGCACCTTGCTCTGCACTGGGTGAGCACCTGCTTAAACCTCTGGTGTCTCAATTACTGCCTTGGTGGGGCTAGTTTTGGCCTACTGATCTCTCCTGGAAGGTCCAGGAGGGCTTGGGACCATGGCCTTCTGCTGTGAACTGACAGAGCAGAAACTATCATCTAGAGTCATGGGATGGGAGGGGTTAGAAAATACCTTTGAGCTCCTGGAGTCCAACCACTGACCCAGTACTGCCAGGGCACCACCAAACCATGGCCCTCAGCACCACATTTTCATGCTGTGGAAACCCCTCCAGGGATAGGGACTCCACCACTGCCAGCCCTGCACAAGCCTCAAAAGGCAGAAATTGTTCCTCATGGCCAACCTCAACCTCCCCTGGGGCAACTTGAGGCTGCTTCCTCTTGGCCCAATGCTTGGCACAAGAGATCTCAGCCCCACCTGGCTCCAGCCTCCTCTCAGGCACTTGCAGACAGCCACAAGGTCTCCCCTCAGCCTCCTTTGCTGCAGGCTCCACAACCCCAGGTCCCTCAGCTGCTCCTCACAAGTTCTCCAGACCCTTTCTCCTCCTTCTCCAGACCCTTCCCCAGCTCCCTTGCCCTTCTCCGGACACCTCCAGCCCCTCAAGGTCCTTCTTTAAGTCAGGGGCCCAAAGCTGAGCCCAGCACTCCAGCGGTGGCCTCCTCAGTGCCACCAGTCCAGGGGAACCATCCCTGCCCTGCTCCTGCTGCCCACCCTGGGGCTGCTCCAGGCCAGGCTGCTGGTGGCCTTCTTGGCCACCTGGGCACACTCTGGCTCCTCTCCAGCTGCTGCCACCAACCCCCCAGAGCCTTTCCCACCAGGCACTTTCCAGCCCCTCTGCCCCCAGGCTGGAGCCTTCCTGGCCTTGAGACCCAAGGGCAGGTCCTGGCACTTGGCCTTGGTCAACCTCATCCCATTGGCCTCACCCATAGCTCCCCTGATTGTCCTGGATGTGCCCTGCAGTGGTCCTCAAGGTGATCTGCTCTATGACATGTCCTGGCACTAAGCTCAGACTGACAGCTTGCAACCTGACACATGGCACTGCATGGCACATGGCATACCCTGGCACACATCACGCACTATAGCACACGGCACACACCACGGCACATGGCACCACATGACACATGGCTCACCACAGCACCCAGTAACAGCCCTTTATTACCACACCACCAGTGCCACTCCCCATACCCCCCAGTGCCAGTGTCAGTCCCCAAGCGCTTGGCTGGCCTGGCGCAGCCTCTCCCTCACCACAGCATCCAGCACAGCGTGCAGTGCCCGGCAGGCTTCCAGCGCTGCCTCCAGTGCCAGCTCCAGGCGCTGCTGGTGCAGGCGGGCGCTGAGCTGCAGCAGGGCAATCTGCCCCGAGGCTGGCAGCAGTGCCAGTGCCAGCTGTGGGCCCCCAGCCGCCTCCTCGGGCCAGCTCAGGTCTGCCAGCGCTGTGTCTGCCGCCAGCCCAGCCGAGATGGCACAGACAAAGTCCTTCATGGGGATGCCAGCGTCCATCAGTGCCAGTGTGGCTGCGTTCACCCCTGCGCAGTAATTGCCACCGTCTGCTTGGAGGATCTGCAGAACCATGGGGAGCAGGTGGCACCCAGGGGTCCCCCACTGGTGTCTTCTCCCTGGCATCCTCAGGTGCCCCCTGGGAACACTCCCCACGTCCCCAGGCATGTCCCTTCAACATCTTCCCCAGCATCCCCAGGTGTCCCCCACCAGTACCTCCCCCTTGGTGACCCCTCCCTGGCATCCCCAGGTGTCTACCACTGGTGTGTTCCCCCCCATGTGTCCTCACCACTATCCCAGTGTGACCAGCACACCCCAATGCTTCTCTAGTGCCTCCCAGTGGCCCCTCAGTCCCTCCCAGTACTCCCCAGTGCCCTCGCAATGCCCCCCAGGCCCTCTCGCTACTTCCCAGTGCCTTGCCACCGCCCTCCTAATGCCTCCCAGTCCCTTCCAGGAAACTCTCAGTTCCTCCTAGTGATCCCCCTTGTTCCTTCCAGTCACCTCCCAGTGCTCTCCCAACGCACCCCAGTGCCTCCCAATAAACTCTCAGCGCTTCCCAGTACCCCCAGTCACCTGCACGTAGATGTCTATCTGGGAGCGGGGGTACAGCTGGGTCAGGATGGCGGCCTCGAAGGTCTGACGGAGGTGCAGCGCTAGCTCCGCTGTCTGTCGGTCGCCATGGGGGGGCCGCCGCCGTCGCTCGCTGGTGCTGAAGGCGGCCAGGCTGTACTGGCAGTGCACTAGTGCCCGGTCCGGCAGCGCCCGGCTCCGGGAGCCCCGCAGCTGGAGGAGCACCGGCACCCAGTGAGAACGGGGGGACCCCGAAAAGAAACGGAACCCTGCGGCCCCGGGGTGGGATGTCAGACCCAGAAAGGGAAAGGAACCGAGGGGTCCCGGAGAGGGTTAGGCCCAGGGGACTCAAATCCGGGGGAAATGGAGAGGCCCGGGGGAGTCAGGTCCGGAGGGGAACAGAGGGACCCAGGTCAAGCCTCGGGTCAGGGGTCAGGGCTAGAGTGGCCAAGCCCAGGGAAGCTGGGAGACCCTTGGTGGGGGGGAAGGCAAGCCGAGGGGTTACGGAGGACCTCGAGCTAACGGCGGGTCGCAGGCAGCTCAGGCCCGGTGCCGCTCACCTCATGGGGCCCGTAGACAACGGCCAGCGCCTTGGTGTTGCCCTGCTCGATGTAGGCCGAGCCGTCGGCCTGCTCGAACACGCCCATGCGAGCCCGCACCTTGCGCAGCTCGCTGGGCCGCCGCCCGTCCAGCCGATAGCCCTCATCCGACAGCAGCTCGGCCGCCGCCATCTTCACGCCGTGCCGCGCTGTGTCGGGCTCCCGACATGCACCGCGCGGGGGCGGGGCCACGGGGACTCATAGCACGCCCCACCCGCTACGAGCCAATGAGAGGGCGACTCGATGCCACGCCCTCTTGCTGAGGCCACACCCAGTCCTGGCGCCGCGCCCTCTGCCCTGAGACCCTCGTCCTAATACCTCCCAGTGGCTTGCGTGTAACCTCTCAGTGCTTTGCAGTGGCCTCTCAGTCCCTCCCAGCACACCCCAGTGCCCCCCTAGTGCCTCTCTAATGCCCCTCAGTCCCTCCCAGTGCCTACCCAGTCACTCCCAGTACCTCACGGTGCCTCCCAGTACCCACCAGGTCATGTCCTCGCCCCTTGCCCGCCAATCACGTCCCGAGATCCCGCCCCACAGCGCAATGGCACCGCCCCCTCCGACAACGCCCCCCACTCAGGCCCCGCCCTCCGGGGGCCGCTGCTCGGAGCTGTCCGGGCAGGAGCGGCGAAGGGAGCGGGTGCGGCGGGGGCCTATCGGAACGGAACCGAGCCCAACTGAGCTGAACCGATCCCTACGGTACCGTACCGGGTCATACCAAGCGGTCGTTGCGGGCTGCACCGGGTGTCCGGTGCCATACTGTGTCATACGGTACCACACCGAGTGGTACCGTACAGTCCCGGACCGGGCCGGACCGTAAAGATCCATATCGAGCCGTACCGGACCGTACCGCGCCGTTTCGGTCCCGTCCCGAGCTGTCTGGTCCAGTCCTGTCCGCTCCGGTCCCGCTATGGCGGCGGCGGCAGCTCCGGTTCCCAGCGGGTTCCAGTTCGCCATCGATCGCGGCGGGACCTTCACCGACGTCTTCGCCCGGTGCCCCGGCGGCCGCGTTCGTGTCCTCAAGCTGCTCTCCGAGGACCCTGCTTACGATGACGCCCCCACCGAGGGGATCCGCCGCGTCCTGGAGGAGGTGCGGCCAGGGGCACCCCCGGGACGCCTCCGGGACCCTGCTGGGACTCCCGACACCTCCCCAGGACATCGCTGAGACTCCCCCTGGGACCTCCCCGGGACACCCCGGAACTGCTGGGCCCCCCACTCCCCAGCACTCCCGGGACACTCTCGGGACCCTTCTGAGACTCCCCCGAAACAGCCCCAGGACCCCTCCCGGGAGCCCCTGTGAACCCTCCCCTGGGACAACCGAACTCTGCTGATTCCCTGCCCCGGGACGCTCCCGCGGGACCCTCCCCTTTGGGGCACTCCCGCCCCCTCCCGCCTACTCTCCCAGGGACTCTGACCCGGGACCCTCTCCAGGATCCTCCCCCAGGATCCTCCCCCAGGATCTCGTCCTGGGGCCCTCCCACTGAGACACCCCCCCCCCCCACCGGGATCCTGTCCAAGACGTCCCCCACCCCAAGTCCGCCCAATGTCCCACATGCCCCAGCACCCTAGACCCTGTGCTCGCCCTGAGATAGAGAGGTCAAGGGGCTCGGGGGCTATGGTGGTGCTGAAGAGGTATGGTGGGGCTGAGGGTCCACATTGGGTCTGGGGGTCCATAGTGAAGCTGTGGGGCCAGGGATCTATGGTGGTGTCTTGGGACTGATGGTCTGTGGTGGGGTTCATAGGACTGAGGGTCTCTGGTGAGTCTGGGGGTCCATGGTGGGGCCACGGGGATCGGGGACCATGGTAGACCTGTGGGGCTGAGAGTCTATGGTGGGGCTGAGGGTCTCAGGTGGGGTTGAGTGGCTGTGGTGGGACTGAGGGTCTGTAGTGGAGTCATGAGGCTGGGGTCTCATGGTGGAGCTGTGAGGCTGGGGGTCCATGGTGGAGCTAGAGGTCTGTGGTGGGTCTGGGAATCCATGGTGGGGCTGTGGGGCTGATGGCTGCGGTGCTGGCAGGAGACAGGGGTGCCAGTGCCACGGGACCAGCCCTTGGACACCTCTGGCATCGAATGGATCCGCATGGGCACCACGGTGGCCACCAACGCGCTGCTGGAGCGCCAGGGTGAGCGCCTGGCACTGCTGGTGACCCGCGGCTTCCGCGACCTCCTGCACATCGGCAGCCAGGCCCGGCCCCACATCTTTGACCTGGTGAGGCCTGGCACCACCACTGGCTCCATCATAGCACCCGTTGACTGCTGTGGGGGTGAGGTGGCAGCTCCCCATGGCCCACACCACATGGGGTTGGGGTGGCACATTCCTGTGACCCATACTCTGCCATATTGTGGTGGCATGTCCCTGTGACACACATCATCTGGGGCTGGGATGGCACATCGTGGTGTGACCAACACCATCAAGGCTTAGAGTGGTATGCCCCTGTGACCCACACTGTGCCATGCTGTGGTGGCACATCCTTGTGACCTACTCTGTCTGAGACTGGGGTGGCGTATGCCCAAGCCCCACACTGTGCCATGTTGTGGTGGTATGTCCCTGTGACCCGCACCACCCGGGCTCAGAGTGGCATGTCTCCCTGCCCCACACTGTCTGGTGCTGTGGTGCCATGTCCTCATGACCCACACCGCTCAGACCCAGGCTGGCACTGTGTCCCTGTGACTGCTCAGGCTGGGGGCACTGCGTCCCTACATGACCCATGTGGTGCCGGCTCGGCCTGGCACATCCCCGTGTGCCCCACGCAGAGGGGGGTCGGGGCACTACATCCCCATGTGCCCCACACCGGCTGGGCTCAGTGGGGCCCAGTTCAATGTCCTCTGCCCGCCGCTGATGTCCTTGGCGCGGGTGGCAGTGGGAAGTCATCGGATCCCGGGCACTGCGTCCCGTGAGAGCCGCTGGGTCCCGGCCACGGCCCGACGCCAACCCCGGCCATGTGCCAGCACCCGCGGACGGCTGGGAGCCAGCGGCAGCGAGGCCACCGTGTGCCCGGGCGGGTGGCACGGCAGGGGCTGCCTGCTGGCCCCCCGGTGACATCCCCGTGCCGCTGCAGGAGGTGGCAGTGCCAGAGGTGCTGTACGAGGAGGTGATCGAGGTGGACGAGCGGCTCATCCCACACCAGCCCGGCTGTCAGCTCCCGGGCACCGAGGCCATGCCGCTGCTGCAAGGTGGGCATCGCCACCGCCACAGCATAGGGGGGACACACACTAGGTGGCACTGTCGACCCCCGGCTGTCACCCCCTGGCTTGTCCTCAGGCTCGACGGGAGGTGCCCTGCAGGTGCAGCGCCCGCTGGACCTTGCAGCGCTGCGGCGGGAGCTGGAGCGGGTGCTGGCACGGGGCATCACCAGTCTGGCTGTGCTGCTGCTGCACTCCTATGCGTGAGTGCCAGGGGGCTTGGGGGGACACGGTGGAGTGGGAGGGACACGGCCAGCCCATACCGTGCGTGTGTGTCCCCAACGACAGCTGGCCTGGGCATGAGGAGCAAGTCGGGGCACTAGCACGGGAACTGGGCTTCCAGCACGTGTCGCTGTCATCGGCGGTGGCGGGCATGGTGCGGGCAGTGCCACGCGGGTACACAGCCTGCGCAGATGCCTACCTCACTCCCTGCATCCACCGCTACCTGCGCAGCTTCCGTGCCGGCTTCACTCACCAGCTGCAGGTCAGTGTGTGCAGCAGCACCCCTACGGTGCCCAGCCCACCAGGACCCCCCCCCCCCCCCCCCACCCCGTGCCTATCCTGCTGCGATCCCGCTCCCATGGGCATCTGTTCCACCAGGACCCCTCGTTGGCACCCATCCCACTGAGAACCTTGGTGGGAACCCATCCCATTAGGACTCCTATGGGCACCCATCTCATTGGAACCCCTAAGGGTACCCGCCCTACTGGGACCCACCATGGGCATCCATCCCATTAGAACCCCCATGGGCACCTATCCCACTGAGACCCCCACTATGGACACCCACCCTACTGGGATGCCCATGGGCACTCATCCCACCAAAACCCCCATGGGCACCCATCATCCTATTAGAGGTCTCATAGGCACCCACCCTGCTGGAACCCACCACGGGCACCCATCCCACTGGGACCCCTCACGAGCATCCATCCCATGGGCACCCACCCTGCCAGGGTCCTCCATGGGTACCCATCTGACTGGGACGCCTGATGGGAGCCTATCCCATCGGAACCCCTGCGAGCACCCATCCCACCTGTGCGCTCTTGGGTGCCCACCCCGTGCCCGCAGGAGGTGCCGGTGCTGTTCATGCGCTCGGACGGGGGCCTGACGCCCATGCAGCACTTCAGCGGTGCCCGCGCCATCCTGTCGGGCCCGGCGGGCGGCGTGGTTGGCTACGCTGTCACCACCCCCCGTGCCCACGCCCAGCCCGTCATCGGCTTCGACATGGGAGGTGAGCGGGGCTGGGGGGGCGAGGGCGGGGCGGGGGGCAAGGTGGGCAGAGGTGCCAGCAGGGCTCAGCTGCCCCATCCCCAGGGACTTCGACCGACGTCAGCCGCTTTGCGGGCGCCTACGAGCACGTCTTCGAGGCCACCACCGCTGGCATCAGCATCCAGGCACCGCAGCTCGACATCAACACCGTGGCGGCTGGGGGGGGCTCCCGCCTCTTCTTCAGGTGGGTGGGGGGCGCCTGGCACCCACGGGTGCCCCAGCAGGGCATGGCGGGACTTGGCAGAGCCTGTCCCCGCTGGCATCACCCCTCCCAACCCAGGCTCTTTGTGGTGGGTGGGGGTTGCCTGCGCACCCATGGGTGCCCCAGCAGGGCACAGTGGGGCTTGGCAGAGCCTGGGTGCAGTTTGGTCATGGCACAGCCGGATCCCTCCTGCTCCCACCAGCGTCTCCCCTCCAGGTCCGGGCTCTACGTGGTTGGCCCTGAGTCAGCGGGTGCCAACCCTGGCCCAGCCTGCTATCGCAAAGGTGAGTGCCCATGCTGCCAGCATTGTGCCAGGGTGGTGCCAGAGGGTGCCAGTGTGGTCTCAGCGTGGTACCAGCATGTGCCAGTGCATCACCAACAGGTGCCAGCTTGGTGCCAGCATGGTGCCAGCACCCTCACTATGCCCATGTGGGCACAGGGGGCCCGCTGACCGTCACTGATGCCAACCTGTGCCTGGGCCGCCTGCTGCCCGAGTTCTTCCCACACATCTTCGGGCCAGGCGAGGACCAGCCCCTGTGCCGTGAGACAGCGGCGCGGGCATTCCGCGAGCTGGCTGCCACCATCGACGCCTTCCGCGCCAGTGCCACCACCACGTGCCAGCCGCTCTCGGTGGAGGAGGTGGCCATGGGCTTTGTGCGGGTGGCCAACGAGGCCATGTGCAGGCCCATCCGTGCCCTGACACAGGTGGGGTGGCAGCGATGGGTGGTGGGGACCACAAGGTGGTAGTGGGACCCCAAGAAGATGGCAGGGACCCCAGGGTGGCAGTGAAATCGCAGGGAGATGGTGGAGACCTCAAGGTGACAGAAGGACTCCAAGGGACTGGCAGGGACTCCCAAGGTGACAGCAGGACCCCAAGGTGACAGTGGGACCCCAAGGAGCTGGCAGGGACCCTAGGGTGACAGCAGGACCCCAGGAAGCTGAGAGGCACCCCACGGTGCCAGCAGGACCCCAAGGGGCTGGCAGGAATGCCTAAAGGGCCAGGTGGACCCCAGAGTGACAGGAAGACCCAAAGGACATGGCAGGGACCCGCAAGGTGGCAATAGGGCCCCAAGGTGCTGGTGGGACCCCGGGGGACTGGTGGGGACCCCAAGGGTGGTCTCAGGCTAGGGTGGGGGGGCCCCATGGGTGCCAGTGTCAGCACCTGGCAAAGTCCCCCCCTTCCAGGCTCGGGGCCACGACACCACCCGCCACGTACTGGCCTGTTTTGGGGGCGCGGGCGGGCAGCATGCCTGTGCCATCGCCCGTGCCCTGGGCATGGCCCGCGTCTTCATCCACAAGTGGGTGCTGCTGGGGGCACTGGCAGGGGGCTGGGGACACAGGGCTGGGGGCATATGGGGCTTCCCCACCATCTCTCTGATGTTCCACTGCTCTACTGCCCCTCTGTTGGCACCAGTGAGAGGGGGTTGCCTGGGTGCTGGGTTTAGGGGTGCCCCTGGGTGCTGGGTGTGGGGGTACCTGTGGATGTGGGGTTAGTGGTGTACCCATGGGCATGGGGTCAGAGGGTGCTCATGGGTGGGGATACCCCTGGGTGTGCATTGGGGAGGGCCCTTGGTAATGAGTCTGGGGGATGCCCATGGGCAGAGGGTTGGGAGATGCCCCTGGGTGCTGGTTTTGGTGGTTCCCCTGGGTGCTGGGTGTGGGCGTGCCCCTGGGCATGGGATCTGGACATGGGGGTCTTCCCTGTCACCAGCCCTGCGGGTGCCACTCTGTGGGTGGGTCGGGATGCCATGGCAGTGCTGGCACCAGCTGGCATGGCCATGGCACAGGTACAGCGGGGTGCTGTCGGCCTACGGGCTGGCACTGGCAGATGTGGTACACGAGGCACAGACCCCTTGTGCCCTCCGCTACGAGCCGGCTGCCTTCGCTCAGCTGGACGAGCGCATCGCCGTGCTGGAGCGCCAGTGCCAGGAGGCACTGCGGGCACAGGGCTTCACCGGGTGAGCACCAGGGGCACTGGAATGGGCACCAGGATGGGCCGGGGGATGGGCACCCCCCCAGCACTGACAGGGTTGTGGCACAGGGATCAGATCCACACGGAAGCCTTCCTGCACCTGCGCTATGAGGGCACCGACTGCTCCCTGATGTGCTCTGCCAAGGGGCACCCACCCACTGACAGCTCCTGCCGTGCTGGTGACTTCCACGCTGCCTTCACCAGCCGGTTTGTCCTGGAACTGCCAGCCCCTTTACCAGTGCTGTGATCCACCTCCCAGCACTGCCATCCTTCTTCTGGCACTTCCATCCCTGTCCTGGCACCACCATCCTCATCCTGGCACTGCGATCCCACTTCCCAGTTCTGCAACCTATGTCCTGGCACCATGATCCCTATGGTAGCACCACCATCCTCATCCTGGCACTGCCATCCCACTTCCCAGTGCCATGATCCCCAGTCCAGCACTACGGTACTAGTCTCAGTGCCAAGACCCTGATCCTGGCACTACTGTACCCATCCTGACAACATGACCCCTACCCCAGCACAATGATTCCACCCTGGCACCATGATCCCCACCCTGGCACCATAATCCCCATTCCAGCACCATGACGCCTACCCCAGCACTGTGACCTCCACCACAGCACCATAACCACCATCCTGGCACCATTACCCCCACCCCAAGCCCATGACTCTCATCCTGGCATTGTGACTCCCATCTGGCACTATGATCCTTGTCCCAGTGCCACAATCCTGATCCTGGCACCACAACTCCCACCCCAACCCCATGACCCTCATCCTGGCACCATGACCCTCATCCTGACCCTGCCACCCCATGCCTGGCGGTCTCCGGTGCCCGCTCACTGCATGCCCCCCACAGGTACCAGGTGGAGTTTGGCTTCACCATCCCGCAGCGCCCAGTGCTGGTGGACGACGTCCGGGTGCGGGGCACCGGCACCAGTGGCATCTGCTGCGAGACCCCCATGGCACCCAGCGGGAAACCACCCCGCGTGGAGACGGTCAGGCTGGGGAGACCAGGAGGGACTGGGGGTGACCTGCTGTGACAGTGGGACCCCGAGGGAGATGATGGGGACCCCAGGGGGACAGCAGGACCCCAAGGTGACAGTAGGATCCCAAAGAAGATGATGAGGACCCCAGGGGGACAGCAGGACCCCAAGGGAGATGATGGGGACCCCAAGGTGACAGCAGGACCCCAAGGAGATAGTAGGGACCTAAGACCCAGTGGAGCCTGGAAGGGACTGGGGACTCTGGGGAGAGACTGAGGACATTAGGGGTGACCTGCTGTGGGACTGGCCCCACAGGTGACCCAGTGCTACTTCGAAGGGGGGTACCTGGAGACCCCTGTGTTCCTGCTGCAGGACCTGGCCTGTGACCACAGCATCCCTGGCCCCGCCATCCTCATCGACCAGAACAGGTGGGGACACCAGGGAGACCCCAGGGTGACATCGGGACCCCAGGGACATGGTCGGGACTTCAGGGAGCTGGTGGAGAGCCCAAGGATCTTGTGGGGCCCCAGGAAGCTGATAGAGCCATCGGGGTGACAGCAGGACCCCCCGTTGCTGATAGGGATCCCAAGGTGACAATGGGACCCCAAGGAGCTAGTGGGGACCCCAAGGAGCTGGTGAGGACCCTAGCGTGATGGTAAGGACCCCAAGGAGCTGGTTGGGACCCTGATGGCCTGGTGGGACCCTGTGAAGCTTGTGAGGACCCCAGGGCACTAGTGAGGACCCTGAGGAGTTGGTGGGGACCTCGAGGAGCTGGTGGGACCGTGGGGACCCCGAAGAGCTAGTGGGCACCCTGGAGAGCTGGTGAGAACCCCAAGGAGACGGTAGTGACCCTGGGGAGCTGGTGAGGACCCTGAGGAACTGATGAGGACCCCGAGGAACTGATGAGGACCCCATGGAGATGATGAGGACCCCAAAGGCGTTTGTGGGGACCCTAGGGCAGTGGTGAGAACCCTGAGGAACTGGCAGGACCTCGAGGAGCTGAAGGGAACTCTATGGAGCTGGTGGGACCCCAAGTAACTCTCCATTTCTCCATCTCCTGGTGACACCACCAGCACCATCGTGGTGGAGCCAGGCTGCACTGCCAGCCTCACTCCCTTTGGTGACATCTCCATCGATGTGGGCTCAGGCCCCCCCCAGGCCGTGGGCCCCCACCTGGACCCTGTCCAGCTCTCCATCTTCTCCCACCGCTTCATGAGCATCGCAGGTGGGGCTGGGGGGTGACCAGGGGATGGGTTGGGGAGGGCTCTGTGGAGCAGGGGGCTGGGCTGGGGGTCTCTCTCCTGAGGGTGCTCCCTGTGTGTCCCCCACCCCACAGAGCAGATGGGCCGCATCCTGCAGCGCACAGCCATCTCCACCAACATCAAGGAGAGGTTGGACTTCTCCTGTGCGCTCTTTGGGCCGGACGGGGGGCTGGTGTCCAACGCCCCCCACATCCCTGTCCACCTGGGGGCCATGCAGGAGACTGTCCAGTTCCAGGTAGGACCCACCTACTACCCTCCCCAACCCAATCCCAAGCCAGGACCTGCTGAGCCCAGCCTGGTCCCCTGACAGATCCGGAACCTGGGTGAGGACCTTCATGCAGGGGACGTCATCCTGAGCAACCACCCCTGCGCGGGGGGCAGCCACCTCCCTGACCTCACTGTCATCACCCCTGTGAGTGTGGGACCCCCCAGGGCACCCCGAGCTGCAGGAAACCCCCTTAGGAGCTAGGAGGACCCCAGTGCACTGGTGGGATCCTGGGGAGTGATCAGGGAGCTGGTAGGACCCCAGGGAGATGTTGGAACTCCAAAGAGGTGGTGGGTCCATGGGGAGCTGGTGGGACCCCAGGGATCTGGTAGGGACCCAAAGAGCTGGTGGGACTCAGGGGAGATGATGAAGATCCTGGGAAACTGCTGAGACCCTGAGAAGCTGGTGGGGATCCGGGAAGCTAGTGGGACCCTGAGAAGCTGGTGAGGACACAAGGGACTTGGTGGGATCCCAAGGAGCTGGTAGGACCCCAGGGAGACATTGGGACCATGGGGATCTGGTGAGGACCCTGAGGAGCTGGTTGAACCCCAAGAAGCTGGTGAGGACCACAAGGCACAGGAGCCCCTAAGGCTCCCCAAGGTGCAAGACCTCCCAAGCCCAGGTCTCAGTGCTGGGTTATCCCCAGGTCTTCTGGCCAGATGTCCCCAAGCCGGTGTTCTTCGTGGCCAGCCGCGGGCACCATGCCGACATCGGGGGCATCACACCTGGCTCCATGCCACCCCACTCCAAGGCACTGTGTGAGGAGGGCGCCGTCTTCGTGTCCTTCAAACTGGTGAAGGATGGAGTCTTCCAGGAGGAGGGTGGGTCTGTGCTGGGGACATGGTGGAGATGGTGGGGGCATGGTGAGGACAGTAGGGATGTGGTGGGGACGGTGAGAAGCATGGTGGGGATGGTGTGGGGAACAGCAGGGATATGGTTGTGAATGGTGGGGACGTGGTGGGGAGGGCAGGGACATGGCAGAGACACAGTGAGAATGTGATGGGGACAGTGGGGACATGGTGGGAATTAGCAGGGGTGTGGTGGGGACATGGTGAGGACATGGTGGGGCTGGTGTGGGGACAGCAGAGATGCAGTAGGGATGATGGAGACACAGTGGGGATAGCAAGGATGTGGTGAGGCCGTGGCAAGGACACCGTGTGAATGGTGAGAACATGGTGAGGATACGATGTGGATGGTGAGAACATGGTGAGAATATGGTGTGGATGGTGAGAACATGGTGAGGAGATGGTGTGGACGGGGAGAACATGGTGAGGAGATGGTGTGGATGGTGAGAACATGGTGAGGAGATGGTGTGGATGGTGAGAACATGGTGAGGACACACTGGGGCTGGCAAGGGTGAGGGTGTGACCAGGTGCCCTCACTGTTCCCTCAGCTGTGACAGAGGCGCTGCTGTCCCCGGGCCACATCCCAGGCTGCAGTGGGAGCAGGAACCTGCAGGACAACCTCTCGGACCTGCGGGCACAGGTGGCTGCCAACCAGAAGGGCATCCAGCTGGTGACCGAGCTCATCTGCCACTACGGACTGCCTGTCGTCCAGGCCTACATGGCCCACATCCAGGTGGGACCCCCCCACCCCTTGGGACCCCCCGGCACCCCCTTGGGACCCTTGTCTCTGCTGTGACACCACCATGTCCCCAGGCCAACGCTGAGGTGGCTGTCAGGGAGATGCTGAAGGACTTTGCTGCACGCTGGGGCACGGCGGTGGAGGCCGAGGACTTCATGGATGATGGGACACCCATCCGGCTGCGGGTGCAGGTGGACCCCCAGGAGGTGAGGGGGATGGGGGTGTCACCCCTAATCTTAGAGAATGGGGTTCAGAGAGACATGATGCCACCTCCACCACATCCCTGATGTCCCCACCGTGTCCTCAACATCCCCACTGCATCCTCACCATGTCCCTTCCATCCCCACCATGTACCCACCATGCCCTTACTTCATGCCTGACATCCCCACTGTGTCCCCAACATCCCCCCTGTGTCCTCACCACGTCCTCACCATGTCCCCACCATGTACCCACCATGCCCTTACTTCATGCCTAACATCCCCACTGTGTCCCCTCCATCCCCACTGTGTCCTCACCATGTCCTCACCATGTCCTCACCATGTCCCCACCATCCCTACCGTGCCCTCACCACCCCTCTGCTGTTCCCAATACGTCCCCACTGTCCTGACTGTGTCTCCACCATCCCTTCCACGGCTATGACCATGGCCATGGTGGGGCTGGTGGGGCCACAGTGAGGGTGATGGGGACAGAGATGGTTCACCATGTCCCCTGCTGTCCCCACCACAACCAGGGCAGTGCCACCTTTGATTTCTCGGGCACGGGGACAGAGGTTTATGGCAACTGCAACGCCCCGCGTGCGATCACCCTCTCTGCCCTCATCTACTGCCTGCGCTGCATGGTGGGACAGGACATCCCGCTCAACCAGGTGGGACATGGACCTCCACCCCACTATGGGGTGAGGCACCCCCCACCCAGGGCTGTGGGATCCTCATCTGGGCTGTGGGACCCCAAACTGGGGCATCCCTAGACTATGGGACCCCCCATTTGTGAGAACTCCAGGCTATGGGATCTCCAGGACATCCCCATTGTGGGATCCCCAGCTAGGGCAACTCAGGGCTCTGGGACCCCCACCCCCAGGGTTGTGGCATACCCCCAGGTCTGTGGGACCCCCAGATTTTGGGACACCCTGGGCTGTTGGGAGATGGGGGGTTTCTGGGACCAGAATCCCTTGGTGTGTGTGGGGAGGTCCTGGGACCCCAGTCCTCTGCAGTGGTGGTGTCCTGAGCCCCTGCTCCCACAAGGCGAGGTCCAGAGGGGCTCTTTGGGTGCTTGGGGTGTGGCCAGGGTCCATGGGGGGAGGCTCAGAGGGCTGCTGGTGTGGGTCAGAGCCCATGGGGTGACAGCTCCCTGCCCCCCAGGGCTGCTTGGCCCCGGTCCGGGTGCTGATCCCCAAGGGCTCCATCCTGGACCCCTCCTCCGAGGCTGCCGTGGTGGGGGGCAACGTCCTGACCTCCCAGCGCGTGGTGGACGTCATCTTCAGAGCTTTTGGGGTCTGTGCCGCCTCCCAGGTAGCACCTGGGGGGGACACAGGGGGCCTGGGGGTCCTGGGGTTGGGGGATTGGAGGGTCCAGGGTACGGGGGTCTGGAGTGCCAAGGTTCCAGGGGCTTGAAGGTTCCAAGGGTCAGGGGTGCTTGGGGTTGGGGTTCTTGCAGGTACAGGGTGCTAGGTTCCAGGGGTTGAGGGTCCTGGGGGTTGTGGGTGTTCGGGGTCTGATTGGGGATGTTTGGGGACTGGTTTCTTCTTGGGGATCCCAAGGGAATCAGAAATCCCAAGGGTTGGGCGTCCTGAGGGTTAGAAGTCCCTGGAGTTTAGGAGTGCTGGGGATCTGGGGTTCCAAGAGTTTGGGATTATGGGGCCCCCGGGGTCGGGAGTCTCAGGGTGCCATGGAACCCAGGAATTGGAGGTCTCAGAATGCTGGGAATTTGGGGTCAGGGGTCCTCAGGATTTGGGGTCTCAGGGTGCTAGGGGTACCAGGGGTTGGGGTCTCAGGGGGCTGTTGGTCTTGTGTTGCAAATTGGGAGGCAGGGGTCCAAGGGGTCGGGGGTCTTAAGGTGGTGGGGTCAAACCCCACTTTTGGTGCGTGTGTCCCGCCCCGCCTCCCTCGGTCGCCCCGTCCCCAGGGCTGCATGAACAACGTCACCTTCGGCTCGGCCCGGGGGGGCTACTACGAGACGGTGGCAGGGGGCGCAGGGGCCGGCCCGCACTGGGGTGGTCGCAGCGGAGTGCACAGCCACATGACCAACACCCGCATCACCGACCCCGAGATCCTGGAGCTGCGGTGGGTGGGGGTCTGGGGTGGGGGGCAGCGGGGAGGGAGGGCTCGTTGGGAATCCCGGAGTGACCTCTGCGTGCCTCCCGCCCCAGGTACCCGGTGGTGCTGCAGCGCTTCGAGCTGCGCCGGGGGTCGGGGGGCGCCGGCCAGCAACGGGGGGGCGATGGCGTGGTGCGGGAGCTGCTGTTCCGGGAGCCCCTGGAGCTGGCGGTGCTGAGCGAGCGCCGAGCGCGGCCCCCCTACGGCCTCAGGGGTGAGTAGGGACCTCCAGGATTCCCTGAGATCCCCAGCACCCCCCATGGCCCCCATGACCCACTATAGCCCCCATGGGCATGGTGCTGGTGCTGATCCAGCGCCAAACGTGGTCACCCTATGGCCTGAGAGGTCAGCAGGAACCCTCGTGGGACGCCCAGGACTCCCCTGAGACCTCTAGGACCCCCATGGTCTGCATCAATCCCCACGACCCTCATGGCCCTCATGGCCCTCATGATCCCCATGGACATGGTGCTGGTGCTGAGAAAGGGCCAAACGTGGCCACTCTATGGCCTGAGAGGTCAGGAGGAACCCCCACCTGGGACCTCCATGGTCCCCAGTGCCTGCTCTGACCCCTCATCACCCTCCAAGGTCCCCACTGTCCCCCAGCACCTCCCATGACCCACCATGGTCCCCTATGGCCCCCATCACTTCCCAGTGCCCCCCAGAACCCCTCTGTGCCCCCCAGTGCTCCCCATGACCTATGCCATACCCCTCAGGGGGCAGCCCAGGAGCCCCAGGACTCAACCTGCTGCTGCTCCGTGACGGACGAACCATCAACCTGGGGGGCAAGACCTCAGTGCCCGTGAAACCAGGGGTGAGCACCATGGCACAGGGACCTCCCAGTGCCCCCAGTATTCCCCCCAGCACCCCCCCAACACCCCCCGGCACCCCCCCAGCATCCCATGACCCTTATCCTCTGCCCATCACAGGATGTCTTCCGCCTGCTGACCCCCGGTGGGGGTGGCTTTGGGGCCCCTGGGGATGGGGATGGTGACACTGGTGATGGTGGCACTGGTGGTGGTGGCAGCGGTGCCCCCAAGCTGGCAGCGCAGCCTCGAGCACCCCAGAGCTTCGTGGAGCGCGGCAGTGTCTTCGAGTACCGGCGGGCACAGGAGGCTGTTTAAGGGGCTCTGCCCCCCAAGTGTGGGGCAACCACAGCCACAGGCACCCCATGGAGCAGCCCCCAACCCCTGGCACCCACAGGCCATGAGGCACCCCCCTAACCCAAACGCACACCCCATGGGGCAGCTCCCCACTCCCAGCTCCAGGCTATGAGGCAGCCCCCAGCCCCCCAGCTCCACTCCCAGCTATAGACCATGGGGCAGCCCCCAGCCCCCCAGTTCCACTCCCAGCTATAGACCATGGGGCAGCCCCCAGCCCCCCAACTCCACTCCCAGCTATAGACCATGGGGCAGCCCCCAGCCCCCCAACTCCACTCCCAGCTTTAGGCTATGAGGCAGCCCCCAGCCCCCCAGCTCCACTCCCAGATCTAGGCTGTGGGGCAGCCCCCAGCCCCCCAGTTGCACTCCCAGCTATAGACCATGAGGCAGTCCCCAGCCCCCCAGCTCCACTCCCAGCTATAGACCATGGGGCAGCCCCCAGCCCCCCAGTTCCACTCCCAGCTATAGACCATGGGGCAGCCCCCAGCCCCCCAACTCCACTCCCAGATCTAGGCTGTGGGGCAGCCCCCAGACCCCCAGTTCCACTCCCAGCTCTAGGCTGTAGGGCAGCCCCCAGCCTCCCAACTCCAGCCCCTCACTCTCAGCTCTGTCCCTTCAAGGCAGAGGGGACCTCACTGTGGGGCACCCCTGAGAGGGGAGTTCTGTCCCTGACCCCTGCCCTACGTCTCCCCAGCTCGGTGCCTTTAAATAAAGACCCTTTGGAGCTCCTTCCTGCCTGGGGTGTGTTTGGAAGGGTCCCAACCAGGCCACCCCTGAGCCAGGAGGTATCCAGGGAGCCCAGGAGACCTCAGGGAATGGAGTGGGCATGGTCCTCAGGGGCAGCTGTTGCCAAGTGTCTCCCTAGAGTCGTGTCCAAGGATCCGTAGATCTGTCACCAAGGTCCCTAAGGGTGTCCATGGGGTGATCCTTAAGGATCCTCATGAAGTGGTCCCCAAAGATCTCCATGGAATGGTCCTCAAGGATGTCCATGGAATTGTCCCAAGGGTCTCCATGGAACAGTCTCCAAACTGTCTCTGTGGAGCGGTCTCCAAGGATTTCCCCAAGGAGTGGTCCCCAAAATGGAGGAATGATCTCCAAATGTCCTCAGAGTCCCTAAGGATCTTCATGGCTCAGTCCCTAGAGGTCTCCATGGAGTGGTCTCCAAAGTGTCTCCAAGGATCCCCATGGAATGGTCCCCAGGGTCCCTGCCATGCAGCTACAGGGGTCCCGTCAGTGTCCCCCTGTCTCTTGGAGGCCAGAGTGACATGGCCAGGGACAGACTGAGGGCACAGAGGGGCCAGCTTGGCAGAGAGCCACCCCGTGGGCTCCAGACTTTATTGTGCTCTGCTTGCCAAAGCCCCGTCGGTGCACCAGTGCCAGACCAGTGCCAGATCACTGCTGGATCACTGCTGGACCAGTGCCAGATCTCTGCCAGATCACTGCCAGACCAGTGCCAGCTCGCTGCTGGACTGCTGTCAGCCCAGTTGCACCAGTGCTGGCCTGGATGGACCAGTGCCTGACCAGTGCCAGCCCACCCACCATGGCACCCAGGGTGGTGCCAGTGCCCCAGCCCCTCACCATGGCAGTCCTACCACGTCCCACACCAGTCCCATCGCCAGTGAGGTGCCAGCACCCCTTGCATGGACCCCTGCTTTTTGCTGGTGCCAGTGACAGTGACAGTGACAGTTCCTGTACCAGTGCCAGTGGCGGTTCCTGTGCTGGTTGCTGGTGCCAGTTCCTGTGCCAGTGGCAGTGCCAGGGCTGGTGCCAGGTGGCTCAGGGGATGTCAGGGGCCACACGCAGGCGAAGGGCCACAGGCAGGTGGTCAGAGCGTGTGGCCAGCTGGGTGATGAAGGAGACCTCAGCTGCCTCCTGAGGGACATGGGGGACATGAGGGGGCACCAGGGACATGGGAGAGTTGGGGGACACAAGGGGACATAGGGGACCTGAGAGGTCATGAGGGACACAAAGGACAGCGAGACATGGGGGACATGGGACACTGAGGACATGGGGGATATTGGGGATGCAGGAGTTACAAGGGACACAGGGACACCGGAGACATGGGGAACACAAGGGGCCTGGGGGACACGGGGGACATGGGGAACATGGAAGACATGGGGGGACATAGGGGACACAAGCAACACTGGAGACATGGGGAACACAAGGGACACAGGGGACATGTGGGACATGGAGGACATGGAGGGACACAAGGGACACTGGAGACTTGGGGAACACAAGGGACACAGGGGACAGAGGGGACATGTGGGACGTGGAGGACATGGGGGGACATAGGGGACACAAGGGAGACTGGGGACACAGGGGACACTGGTGGCCAGGAGGGGCACCAGGCACTCACGGTGCGCAGCTGGGTGTCAGCACGGTACAGGATGTAGTCCACACGCCGGCCCTGCCACTCGTCACCAGCCGCAGGGTCCGGGGTGCCCGAGGACAGGATTGGGGCAGCCAGGAACTGGTGGCGGCCACCAGGCTGGGACAGCGTCCTGAGGGAGGGGACAGTGCGGTGGCACGGGGCAAGGTGGCACAGGGATATGGTGGTGTGGGGATGAGGGGGCACAGGGACGTGTGGCGTGGGGATGGATGCAGGGTAATGGGATGTGGTATGGCGGCACAGGGACATGGTGGCACAGGGACATGGTGGCCCAAGGATATGCACAGGGATATGGTGGCATGGGCATGCAGTGGCATGGGGAGGTGGTGGCATGGGGACGTGAGGGTAAAGGGACATGTGGCATGGGAATGGATTCCATGGCAATGGAATATGGTGGCAGAGGGGCATGCTGGCACAGGGACATACTGGGATGGGAATGCAGTGGTGTGGGGAGGTGGTGGCACAGAGACGTGGTGGCACAGAGACATGGTGGCACATGGGGACATGGAGAGACAGTGGCATGGGGACATGGTGGCATGAAGGTGCTGTGAGAAGGGGATGCAATAGCACAGGGACATGGTGGCTTGGGGACAGGTTGGAATGGGGACACAATGGCATGGGAATATGGTGACACAGAGACATGATGGTGTACGGATGTGGTGGCACAGGGCTGTAGTGACAAGGGAATGTGGGGACATGGTGACACGGGGACATAGGGACCTCCACCATGGCATCATCGCTTCCCCACACCTCCCCATCCCATTCCCCACCCCTGGGTGTGGGTGGCATTTCCCATGGGACCCCCTCTCCATGTCCCCCACCTGCGTGTCTCCAACCCCTGTCCCCCACTCTGTGTCCCCAACCCCGTCACCTTTTCATCTTCTCTGGGGTGGACACAGGCTCCTCATAGATCTTCAAGTAGTTGAGCAGGGTCCCTTTGGTGAGGATGGGGACAGTGATGGGGACAGTGGTGGCACGGGGAGGGGTCGGGGTAAGGGTCACGGGTCAGGGTGGGGGTGGCAGGTCCCACCTATGGCCCAGGGCTGGTCCTGCCCCGGCGCGTGGCGGCAAGGGTCCTGGTAGACCTGGAAGAGCTGGTGCCGCTGGTTGAGGGCATCACCTGCGGGGACAGGGACAGGGCTCTGCCACCACCCCCCTGTCACCAGCCCCCCCACCGTGTACCCACAGCGTGTCCCCCGGTCGTCACCTGAGGAGCAGTTGTCGAAGTTGAGGTCCCCACAGAGGACATCAAAGGCCACCAGGTCCCCGTGCCTCTGCTCCGCCTGGCGGAACTGCCACAGCCAGCGCAGCATCAGCGTCAGCTGCTCCTCACGGATGGTGGCGTCGGCTGGGGGGACATCGGCAGTGTCACCGGCACCACCCGGACTCCCCTGCCAGCGCCTGGGTGGGTCTGGGTGGCTTTGGGGGTGCCTTCCTCACCTGCGGGTGCCTGGAGGTGGGTGCAGGCCACGTACCCAACGAGCCGCTGCCCCCGTGCCCGGCCCAGCAGCACCTGCAGGGACACGGCACCGTCAGCGGTGACAGCCCGAGACGTTCCGGCACATCGGGCCGAACCGGGCCAGATTCAGCCCAAGTCAGGGGAAATCAGCAAACAAAACCAGCCCAATCCAGCAAAACCGGGACAAATTCAGGAAATTTGGGGAAAAAATCCAGCCAAAGCCACTGAGAAATCCAGCAAAATGCAGCCAAATCCGCGGAAATCTGGCCAAATCCAGAAAAATCTGGCAAATAAACAGAGGCACACCTGGCCAAATCCCACTGAAATCTGGCCAAATCCAAAGAAATCCAGAAAAATGCAGAAAAATCCACTGACATCTGGCCAAATCCAGCAACATTTGGCAAATAAATGGAGCCAAATGCAGGAAAACACAGCAAAATCTGGCCAAAGTCAAATAAACCTGGCAAAAGTCTGGCCAAATCCCACCAAATCCGGACAAATCTAGCCAAATTCAGCAAAATTTGGCAAATAAATTGAGCCAAGTCCTGCAGAACACATCAAAATCTGGCTAAATTGAATGACATCTGGGGAAAAATCAAGCCATATCCCAGAAAAACTACCCAAAATAAAAAGAAATCCAGCAATATTCAGATAAATGCAGTGAAATCTGGCCAAATCCAACAAAATATGGCAAATAAACAGAGGCAAATCTGGACAAATCCAGTTAAATCCAGAAAATTTTGGCAAACAAATTGAGCCAAATCCAGGGAAACACGGTGAAATCTGGAACAATTCAAAGAAATCTGGAAAAATCTAGCCAAGTC
Source organism: Indicator indicator (assembly GCF_027791375.1). Lineage (NCBI taxonomy): Eukaryota > Metazoa > Chordata > Aves > Piciformes > Indicatoridae > Indicator > Indicator indicator. The sequence continues at coordinate 60,382 of NW_026539199.1, forward strand.
TCATCAAATCTGGACAAATCCAGTCAAATCCAGCAAAACATGGCACATAAATGGAGCCAAATCCATCCAAATCTGGCCAAATTGAGTGATACCTGGCAAAATTCCACTGAATCCCACGAAATCTGTCCAAGCTTAAAGAAATGCAGCAAAATGCAGAAAAGTTGAAATTCAGTGAAATCTGGCCAAATCTAACCAAATCTGACCAAATCCAATAAAATTCAGCAAATAAATTCAGCCAGATCCAGAAAAATCCAGCCAAATCTAAATTTGTCCAAACCCAACAAATCTTACCAAATTGGGCCAAATTCAGTCAAATCCACCCAAAAAAGGCCAAAGTCAGCAAAGCCCAGTCAAATTTGGCCAAATTCAGCAAATCCCACTAAATTTGGCCAAATCCAACTAAATCCTATTCAATTTGCCCAAATGCATGAAAATTCAGCCAAATATTGGCCTAATTAGTCAAAACTCAACCAAATTTGCCCAAAATCCACCTCAGTTAGGCCAAGACCACCAACCCCAGCCAAATTTGGCCAAATTCAGCACAATCCCACCAAATTTGGCCTAATTCAGCAAAACCTAGCAAATTTCGGGCAAACTCAGCAAAACCCATTGGGTTTTGGCCAAATTTATCTAAATCCACCCAAACTGGGCTAAATTCATCAAACCCCAGTCGACCCCAGCCAGATCCACCCCGATATGGCACCCAGGTTTTGGGGGGTCCTGGCTCACCTGGGCAAGCAGCAGCCCCTTGGCCGCCAGTGCATCCTCGCCGGCACCGTTGGGGAAGCCATGGTAGCCGGCAGCTAGCAGTGGGTACCGGCTGGCCAGGAGCAGGCCGCTGCCCAGCACCCGCAGCTGCCCGTGCCACAGTCCCCGGGCACCCACGTCCCACAGCAGGTGCGGGAAGGTGCCCGCCAGGCACCGGCGCAGGATGGTGGCAGCCACAGGGTCGAACACCTCCTGCAGGCACACGAAGTCCGCGTCGGCCGGGAAGCGCTCGGACAGCACCGGGGGCACCAGCGGCACTGACTCCTCCATCAAGGGCATCTCCACCACCACACTGCCACTGTCCCGCCCTGAGGTGCCAAGAGTCCCTCCATAGCTGTTGGCATCGCCATGCCACGCCTCAACCAGGCTGGCACGGTCACCAGCAGGCTCTGGTGCGGCTGGTGCCAGGTGTCGGGCGACGTAGGCGGCACGCTGCGGTGTCTGGCCCAGGTTGCTGAACTTGGCCAGGCCGCTGGGCAGCAGGCAGACGTTGGCACTGAGGAAGGTGAAGGTTCGGCACTGGCGGAGGTCCCAGGGCTGCACTGGCACTGTGCCCACTGTGTACTGATAGGCAAAGGGTCGCCGGGACGCCTGCAGAGGCAGCCACAGCAGCAGCCCCAGCACGCCCACGGGCAGCCAGATCAACAGCAAGGTGGCACAGGCCATGGCCACCACTGCCCGCCTGGCACAGCCGCAGCACTGCCCACACCGCTGCTGCTGCTGCCGCCCACGCTCGGCTGTGGTGGGCTGCAAGTCCAGGAGATGGTTGAGGGCCCAGTACGCAGGTGCCAGCAGCCCCTCTGCCACCACCTCCAGAGCCGCCAGTGCCCGGTAGCGGAATGGTGACTGCGGCAGCGCCATGTCCGGGGGCTCCTGGGAGGCTTCGGCGCTAGATAGGGGGCTCAGGGGGATGGCAGCCTCCCCCTGCTCCTGTCCGGAGGCTCCAGCACTGCTGTTGGCGCCACCTGCGGGAGAGAGATGCAGGGTCCATGGGGACAAGGGGGACAGGAGTGGGACCCCACCCCCAGAAGCCACCGCGGCCCAGCTACCACCGTGGGAATGTCGCCGGGAGCAGCCCCCGCGTTGGCAGCTGTGCTGCAGCGGAAGCGCTGCCGTGGTGCGGAGGGGGCTGGCACGGCCAAAGCAGGGCTGCCACCCCCACGCTCTGTACCCACAGGGTCGCCCTGGTGTCCCCAGGAACCTCCAGAGCCACTTCATACTGTGGAGCCTTGTGGCATCTCCCGTGGCACTGCCGGCAGCTGGAGCCTGGCCCTTGCTCACGTGCCATCTCCTGTGCCCCCCTTTCCCCCGCCCCGTGACCACCCCACGCCCACCCCACTGGCACCCCCTCACCTCGCTGGGCTCAGCGGGCTCAGGGCTGTTCCTCCCCCCCAGCGCAACGGCTGCCAAAGTCACGGCTCCCAGTTCCGGCGATGCCACCGCCAGACAGCCTGGCCCAGCGGGTTCCGTGGCCCCTGGCCACCGACCGGCTCCTCCCCGGCACCTCCCGGCGCCGGCACCGCACAGCCTGCCCCACAGCTGTCCCACTTCTGCCTGCCTCTGCCCCTCTCCTGCCCAACCCCAGAGTAGTCCCACACCTGCCCCACACTGACTCCAAACCAGTCCCACACCTGCCCCACACCTGCCCCACTTCGTTGTGCTCCTACCTCACTTCTACCTGCCCCTGCCCCACACATTCCCCGCATCTGCCCCACACTGATCCCAAACCAGCCCCTGCCTCACTCCTGCCCCATTTCTCCCTGTCCCTGCCCCACACGTGCCCACATCTGCTCCGCACCAATCCCAAATTAGTCCCACGCCTGCCCCACACGTCTGCTCCTACCCCACACCAATCCCAAACCAGCTCCTGCCCCCACAGGTGCCCCACACTGACCCCAACCCAGCCCCACACTGACCTGACACAGGCCCCACACCAGCCCCACACCTGTGTGCTCCTGCCACACTCCTGCCCCACACCGACCCCAAAGCAGCCCCACACCTGCCTGACTCAGCAGCTCCACGCCATCACACCCACGCCCAGCGTGGAACAGCACCGGGAATACTGGGAATGCTGGAAATGCTGGAAATGTTGGGGTCACCCAGGTCACTGGGGGTGCTGGGGGATACTGGAGTCACTGGGGATGCTGGGGTAGCTGGGCACTGGAGGCACTGGGGTTGCTGGGGACACTGAAGGTCACTTGGGGTTGCTGGGACCACTGGGATAGTGGAGTCACTGGAGTCATCACTGGGGACCCTGGGGCTCACTTAGGAATGCTGAGGACACTAGGAGTAGCAGAGATGGAGGGGACACTGTAGACACTGGGAATGCTAGGAACACTGGGAGATGCTGGGGACACCGGGGACACGAGTGGGGCCATTTGGGCCACTGGCCACAACAAAGCCTTGGGATGTCCTTGCCTAGGGGATGCTGTTCCAAAGTGGGCACCATGGGACACAGTGCTCAGGGCACGGTGGGACCCTGGCACATTCCCCTGCCCCACGGCCCTATGGGTGGCACCAGGTGACTCAGGCCAGGCCCTGGCACTTCCCAGCCACACCGGCGTCCAGCCACCCACGGCAGATGAGTGCCCTGCACAGAAGGATGAGGTTGTTGGGTCTGGCACTGCAGTAGCATCATAGCTGTGCCAGGTGATCCCCACCCCACAAGTCCTTAGCCAGAGGGGTTGGCAACAGGAGCTGCCACCCACATCGACCCCATGGCACTGGTGGAGCTGTTGGGGTCTGCACTGTTAGCTGGGGACACTGGCATTCCCCTGTGACACAAATTTGGCATTGTTCCATGGTGCCAGCAGCAGGAACTGGCACTGCCTGCTTCACTGCAGCTCTACCCTGGCACACAGTGCCCAAGGGCCGTGTTTGCCAGCAGCCAGATGCAAAGGGTGCGGCAGCTGATCCCTCCCCGCTGCTGGGCACTGCCCGTGCAACACTGCCAGGCACCTTCAGCCTGGCCCTGCCTTTGGTGGTGACTGCCGGTGCCTAGGGGGCGAGTGGCACCATGCCCGGTGCTGCCAGGACAGCTCCTTCCCTGAAGGCCAGGCAGTCCCTGAGCTTCCCACACTGGCACCCTGCCTGTCCTGGCACCTTGCCTGTCCTGGCTCCCTGCCTGTGCCAGATCCTTGCCATTGCTGGATCTCTGCTGGTGCCACCTGCCACCACCACTTGTGCCACTCCCCGTGGCCATTCTGCATCCCTTGTCCCCGGGTGTCGCCCACTCACCTCCACACGCCATGGCACCGGGGGCCATCACCAAAGGCACCAACACCACAGCCTCTCCGGTGGGGCTGGCACTGCGGCCACTCCGTCACTTCACGGCCAGTGCTGGCTCAGTACCACCTTCAGCTTAGTGCCACCTTCAGCTTAGTGCCACCTCAGGGCCACTGCCGGCTCCCGGTCACCGTCCCCTGGGCCATGCCACGGCCCCGCGGTGACAAACATCCGCTCACCGCGGCGCGGGCACTAATTAGCCGTGACCTCGACCGTGCCCGGTTGCCACCCGCCCCAAGCCGGCATTCCTGTCGTGGGTGCGTGGCAACGGCCACCGTGGCAAAGTGCCACCAACCCCCCAGCTCCCCACCTTGAGTGCCAGGCCGTGCCAGCAGCCCCGTGCCGGGTCGCTGAGTGTCGGTGGCAGTGACCGAGCTGCACCTTGACCGGGGAGCTGCCAGGACCGGTTTGGGCGGCGCCGTAACTCCTCCGCTGCCGGCGTGGCCGCGGGCACTCCTGGGGCAGCCAGAGCGGGCAGCAGCTGGGCACGGCCGGTGATGGGGCATCACCACCACCACCACGGTACCGTGGAGCTGACCCCCTCGTCCTCCCACCTGACACTGACCACAGTCGGCGGCGGGGGGGGGGGAGTGTCCACGGTGCTGCCCCACTCACCACCTACCTGGGCACTGCTGTATGTGCCCAGTCTTAGAAGGACAGACTCTGCCGGCACGGCACAGCTCAGCTCACCTTGGCACAGCTCACCTTGGCATGCCACAACTCAGCATGGCACAGCTCGGCGCGGCACAGCTCACCATGGTGGGAGGTTCCAACGGGAGCCGTTGTCCTCGGACTGGTTTCCTGCTGTCATTTCCCCTTCCTGCTGCCACCAGGGCCCCCCATAGCCCTGTGCGCCGACCCAGGACCCTCCGTGGTGTCACCACCACAGGCTCCCCCATCCCTGAATCCCTAAGGCCCTCTGCTGGCACACTCTGGCACCTCCTGCTACCCCCTGCCACAGAGCCCCCAGACGGCCACGGCGAGACCCCAACCCAGCCTTGACCGTGGCATGACCCCGACCACCACCTTGGCACCCTGCCTGTGCACCACCTGCGTCCCGGCACTGCCCATCATGGTGCCATCCCCAAGCAGCTGTGGTGCCAATGGCTCTGGTGGTGCCTTCAGTGCAGCTGAAAACAGCACCACAAGACACAAAGGTGGGGACATAAAAGGAATTTTATTGCCCAGCGCCAGGCTCTGCTCCTGGTGAGGTTGGCACCGGTGCCCACCCAGCCTCTCAACAGAAGAGTGGCTGCCCATCATCCCTTGCCAGCATGTCCAGGCAGTGCAGCAGCAGCAAGGCCTTCTCCTGCGCCTCGACGGGCACTGTGTCGATGATGACTTGGCGCAGGAAGGAGAGGTCGTGGTTGGGGAAAGACCTGTCTGCCAGGATGCCGTAGGTGTTGACCAGGGACTCGGCGAAGGCCGGGTGCACGCTGGGGCTGTAGCCCAGCACCCGCAGCTGCCTCATGAGGCCCAAGTAGCGGCAGATAGCTGCGGAAGCCCACTGCTCGGCGACGGCCTCGGGCACCGCGCCCAGGCTGATCTGTGGGGAGAGCTAAGGTAGTGTCACCCCTTAGGACCCCGCAGCCGCCGCTGCCAGAAGGGGAGGGAACCCGGAGCGTGGCGAGCACCGTGCCCAGCTGCTCCCCCTGTGCCAAACTCACCGCCGCGATCTTCTCGGGGATGTTGGAGACGGTGAAGCCATAGACCCGGGGCCGGTCGGGGAAGACGCGTGCCAGGATGCGGCGGTCCAGCTGGAATGCCACCTCCCCCACCAGCTGCTCCCATATCTGCTGCTGGGCACCTGCCGGGGCCACCGGCAGCGGGCACTGACCATGGACGCAGCACAGACACAATGGTGCCACCCCGGTGAACCCATACCCACCATGAGCTCTTCCCATTCCCACCTTGATCTCTCCCTGTGCCCACCACCATCCTGGTGACCCCATACCCAGCACAAGCTCTCCCCATACCCACCATGAGCTCTCCCCATTCCCACCACCCCAGTGATCCCATATTCACCGCAACCTTTCCACATGCCCATCACCAACCACCACCCTGGTGATCCTCTGCCCACCATCACCTCTCCCCCATACCCACCACCATCCCAGTGACCCCCATGCCAAATATGAGCTCTCCATCACTACTCTGGTGACCCCACACCCACCACAATCTCTTGCCATGCCCACCATGAGCTCTCACCATGCCCACCACCCCAGTAATCCCATATGCACCACAACCTTTCCCCATGCCCACTGCCAAACACCACCCTGCTGACCCCATACCCACCATGAGCTCTCCCTATGGCCACCACCAAACACCACCCTGCTGACCCCATACCCACCATGAGCTCTCCCTATGGCCACCACCAAACACCACCCTGCTGACCCCATACCCACCATGAGCTCTCCCTATGGCCATCACCAAACACCACCCCACTGTCCCCTGGCATAGGGTGGCCAATGCCACTTGCCCTCAACCAGGGTGGGCAGTGGGGACATGGCACACGAGGGCCACAGCAGTGCCACTGTAGCCCTCAGCAGTGCCATGCCCTGGCACTCACCTCCCGGGGTGGAGGTCTGTGGTTGGTCCAAGCCAGACAGCACTCGGCTGGCATCACGGGACGCCCTGGCGCTCGAGACCTGGAGATCCGACACCTGCAGCCCAAAGCTGCTCATCTCTGGCATCATCGGCCCCGACGCTGACACGTTCGGAGCTGGCACCGAGCCATCCTGTGGTGACATTGGGACGTCCTGTGGTGGCATCGGGACATCCCGTGGGGACACTGGGACGTCCCGTGGTGACACCGGGACATCCGCCGGGACGTCCCGTGGTGACACCGGGACATCATGTGGTGACACCGGGACGTCCCGTGGTGACACTGGGACGTCCTGTGGTGGCTCGGGGTTATCCTGTGGTGGCACCTGGGGGGGACTGCCGCCGGTGGAGCTGAAGCTGTGGGAGGTTAACGGGGGGGAGCCAGAGGGGCTTGGCACTGCCAGGAAGCCTGTTGGGATAAGGATGGCATGGGGTGAACAGGGATGAGATGGGGTGGGATGAAGATAAGGACGGGTTGGGTAGGAAGGAATAGACTGGGCTGGGATGATGGGATGGGATAGGATAAATGGGATGGGATAGGACAAATGGGATGGGATAAATGGGGTGGGATAAACTGGGATGGTGATGATGGAATAAACTGGATGGGATGGGGTGAACTGTGGTGGGGATGAGATAGAATAGGGATGATGGATAAGTGGAATGGGATAAACTGGAATGGAGTGGGATAAACTAAATGGGATGAGATGGGAATGAGACAGGATGGGGATGGGATGGGATAAACTAGGATGGGATGAACTGGAATAGGAATGGGGTGGTGGGGTGGAGATGAGATATGATGGGATGATAGGATGGGATAAATAGGATGGGGACAATGGGATAAACTGGATGGAATGGGATGGGAATGGGATGATGGGATGGGGGTGTTGGGATAAACTGGATGGAATGGGGATGGGATAGGATTAACTGGGATGGGGTGGAATAAACTGGAATGGGATGAATGGGATGGGATAAATTGGGATAGGGCACATCTCCCACCCCTCCTCCCATGACTGTTGGGTCCAGTTTCCCCCCGCCCCCAGCCTCCCCCGTACTTCTGCTGCCGCTGCCCTGTGTTATTGGTCCGCCGGTGATGGTGCCGATGCTGCCGCTACCCTGTGGTACAGGTCCGGTACTGGCGGTGCCGATGCCGCCGCTGCCTTGCGCTGTCGGCCCGCCGCTGCCGAGGGTGCTGCCACTCTGGGGTAGCGGTTGGCTGCTGATGGTACCGAGGGTGCCGCTGCCCTGCGCTGTCATTGCGGTGCTCTGTGCTACCGGTCCAGCGCTGATACCGCTGATGCTGCCGACGCTGCCGCCGCCCTGTACCGTCGGCCCCCCGATGATGCTGCCGCCGCTGCTGCCGAAGCTGCCGCTGCCCAGTGCTACCGGTCCGGTGCTCTGTGCCACTGGTCCAGCGCTGATACCGCTGATGCCGCCGATGCTGCTGCCTCCCTGTAGTATCGGCCCGCCGATGATGCTGCTGCCGAAGCTGCCGCCACCCTGCACTATCGGCCCGCCGCCGATGCTGCTGAGGGTGCTGCCGCTGCCCTGGAGGAGCGGTTCGCTGCTGATGGTGCCGAGGGTGCCGCTACCCAGTGCTATCGGCCCGCCGCTGGTGCTGCCGAAGCTGCCGCCGCCCTGGGGTATTGGCCCGCCGCTGATGGTGCCGATGCTGCTGCTGCCGCCGCCCTGTGCCACCGGCACGCCGCTGATGCCGCCGATCCCTCCGCCAGCCAGTGCTAGCGGCACGCCACTGATGCTGCCGAGGCTGCCGCCAGCCAGTGGTATCGGCCCGGCGCTGAGGCTGCCGAGGTTGCTGGTGGTCTGTATCAGCGGTTGGCCGCTCACGTTACCGAGCATGCCGCCGCCGAAGTCGCCGCCCACCGAGGGTAGCAGCACCCGGTTCCACACACCCTGCTCGCCGTGCTGCTCCCGGGACGGGTGCTGGAACACCACACCCTGATCCGGTACCAGGCGCCAGGCGTTGACGGGCGCTGCAGGGCGAGGAAACAGTTGTGCCACCAGCAACCCACCAGTCCGGGAGCGGTTTGGGGGGGCGGGGAGGGGTGTCACCCAAGTGTCACCCACCTGCGTTGGGGAAGAACTGCCGCTCGGAGGCACTGGCGACGGGGGGTGTGACCATGGGCGTCCGGGCGGCCCGCTGCTGCCCGCGGAGGAGCCTCACGGCTTGGATCAGCTCCTGGTTCTCCGCCACCAGCGCCTGGATCTCCAACCGCAGTTGGTTGTAGTAAGCGAGCACCACCGCCGCCCGCCCGCCGAGCGGCTCCATGCCGGAACCCCCGGACATAGCTAGCGCCTGCCCGCCGGGCACAGCCAGCACCTGCCCGTCGCACGCCGGCAGAGACTAGCGCGTTGCCAAGGGTGGACGCTGGACACCACTGGTCCGCAGGGGGCGTCATAAAGGGGTGCCCCCCTCGTCACCACCTCACCTGGCGCCACAGGGTTTGGCTGCCTGACACACAGCACCGAGTTGGAGCCCCAACTGAAGGAGGTTTGAGGAGCTGCTTGGGACGTTGGAGGTGTGGGAGGGTTCGAGTTGCTACTGGAGGGGTTGAAGGAGCTGCTGGAGGGGCTGAAGGATAGGTTTGAAACTCTCCAGAGTGATCTAGCCAGGCCGGATGGAAGGGCCAAAGCCAATGAGATGAGGTTGGCCAAGGCCAAGTGCCAGAGAAGAGCCTAGAGAACTTGTGAGGAGCAGCTGAGGGACCTGGGGTTCTTCAGCCTGGAGCAAAGGAGGCTGAAGGGAGACCTTGTGGCTGTCTGCAAGTCCCTGAGAAGAGGCTGGAGCCAGGTGGGGCTGAGATCTCTTGTGCCAAGCATTGGGCCAAGAGGAAGCAGCCTCAAGTTGCCCCAGGGGAGGTTGAAGTTAGCCATGAGGAACCATTTCTGCCTCTTGAGGCTTGTGCAGGTCTGGCACAGGCTGCCCAGGGCAGTGGTGGAGTCCCCATGTCTGGAGGGGTTTCCAAGCCATGGAGCTGTGGTGTTGAGGGCCATGATTTGGTGGTGCCCTGGCAGTGCTGGGGCAGAGGTTGGACTCCTTCAGCTTGTGCAGGCCCATGGCACAGACAGACTCCACTTCATGGGCAGAGCCATGGCACGGGCAGAGCTGTGCTAGGAGCAGACCCCTCACCATAAGCAGATGCCTGGCACAGAAAAAACACTCCATGGGTAGGGCCATGGCATACCAAGATCCCACTTCACAGGCAGAGCCACAGCACGGGCAGAGCTGTGGCACAGACAGACCCCACAGCCCATGGGCAAAGCTCACAGGCACAGCCCAGACTTCCCCCTCCGAAGAACCCAGACTTTATTCCAGTGCCCGTGGCAGGGCGGATGTTAAATAAGGAGCCGGGACTGGGTAGGGGGCACACACTGCCAGCTGTGCCCCCTCCCCACAACCCAGGGGTGTGCGTTGCGCCAGGGTGGGGGGCACCCTTTACTTAGGGGGTCGATAAACCATCTTCCTGCTCTTCATCACTGACCACTTGTGCCGCTTCATGTAGTAGAGGAGGGAGATGAGGAGCCCAGAGATCATCAGCACCTGCAGGGGGCAAGGAGTTGTAGGGAGCACCCAGGGGGCAAGGTGGGCAGCAGGGAGGTGGCACTGCCAACCGCACCGCTCACCTTCAGGCCCATCCGTTTGCGGTGGTCGTGTTCAGGCTCCGCTGCCCAGCGCAGGAAGGTGCAGATGTCCTTGGCGATCTGCGACATGGTGGCAGGGGTACCTGGACAGGGGGGCACACCACATTTGGGGTGGCACTGGGGGGTACTGGCACCCAGCATGGCCAGCTGGGCACCTGCAATGGGGACACAGGCACCCAGAATGGGGACCTGAGCACCTGGGATGGGGACAAGGGCACCAAGAGCAGAGGGACCGGGGCACTCAGAACAGGGACCTCAACACTTGGAACAGACACACTGACACCAAGAGCAGGACTGTTGCCATCCAGAACAAGGACACTAGCACCTAGGATTGAGAGCTGGGCACCCAGAACAGAGACACTGACACCTAGGATGGAGAAGTGAGCACCCAGAACAGGGACACTGACACCTAGGATGGAGAAGTGGGCACCCAGAACAGGGACACTGACACCTAGGATGGAGAAGTGAGCACCCAGAACAGGGACACTGACACCTAGGATGGAGAAGTGGGCACCCAGAACAGGGACACTGACACCTAGGATGGAGAAGTGGGCACCCAGAACAGGGACACTGACACCTAGGATAGAGAGCTGGGCACCCAGAACAGGGACACTGACACCTAGGATGGAGAGCTGGGCACCCAGAACAGAGACACTGACACCTAGGATGGACAGCTGGGCACCCAGAACAGGGACACTGGCATGCAGAACAGGAAGCTGGGCACCAAAAGATGGACAATGGCATGTAGAATGGGACACTGGCACACAAAGCAAGGAGCTGGGGACCAAGAGCAGAGCCATAGGTACCCAGAGCAGGGAGCTGGGCACCCAGAGCACAGTCACGGTCAGCAGAACATGGCCACTGTCACCCAGCCCAGGATGCCAGGACCCCCCAGGGCGGGTGGCAGGGTGCCCCTCTCTTACCGTCGTCATACTCCAGCACCTCGTTGTAGATGGGGGGCGCCATGCCGATGGCCTGCCCTGGGAAGTAGGGGTTGTAGTGCAGCCCCTCGCGCACGGTGACACCGGCCGGTGGATCGCAGTAGCCGGTCAGCAGTGAGAAGACGTAGTCCTCACCCCCGTGCCTGCCACGCAGCGGGGGTCAGTGCCAGCCTGGCACAGGCCCCCCCACCCCTGGGCAGCTCCCAGAGCTCACCGGGCGTTGACGATGTAGCTGAGGTCAGGGGGCAGCGCTCCGTTGTTGGCCGCCCGCGCGGCCTCGGCGTTGGGGTAGGGCCGCGGGAAGTAGTCTGAGATCTTGCCTGGGCGCATGAAGAACTCCCCGTTCTCATCTGGCCCGTCCTGCACCTCCACCTGCGCCAACACCCCCGTCACCGGGCACACGCCGGGCACCAGCGCCCTGGGCACCAGCACCCCCTGTGGCAGGGCACTGCCATGCCAGGGCACCAGCACCCAGGGCACCAGCACCACTGACATCAAGGCACTGCCATACCAGGGCAGGAGCACCCTGGGCATGAGAACACTAGGGCACCAGCACCACTGACATCAGGGCACCACTGTGCCAGGGCACCAGCTCCATGGGCATCAGGACACTGGGGTGTCAGCGCACCGCTGTGCCAGAGCATCAGCAGAATGGGTATCAGGATATTGTGACGTTGGGGTGCCAGGAGCCTGGGACACCAGGACACAGTGACATTGAGGTGCCAGGACACCAGGACATTGGGATGCCGGGACATCGGGGTGCCAGGACACTGGGGAGCTGAAGCAATAGGACACTGAGGCACCACGGGTCTGGGACATTGGGGTGCTGGGGCAGTTGGACACCTGGGTAGCAGGATACTGGCACACTAGGAGACTGGGACACCAGGACACTGGGGTACTGTGGCATCAGGATGCCAACAAACTCAGAGACCATGTCATTGGGATGCTGGAACACTATGGAGCTGGACACCAGGGCACTGGGACATCAGGGTGCTGGGACATGAGGGCACCAGGCCACTGGGGTGCTGGGGCACCAGGCCACTGGGACAAATGGATACCAGGAAACTGGGGTGCTCAGATACCAGGGTGCTAGGACTCCAGAGCACTGGGACATTTTGGTGCCACAACATCATGGTGCTGGGGCATCAGGATACCAGGACACTGACACTGGGTCACTGGTACCAGGGCACCAGACCAGTGGGACACTGGGGTGCTGAGGTACCAGGAGAGCAGGGTGCTGGAGCACTAGGGTACCAGGACATTGGGATGCTGGGACACCGGGGAGCCAGAACATCAGGTCACTGAGGCACTGGGACATCTGGGTGACATGACACCAGGGTGCTGGGACACTGGAGTACCAAGACTCTGGGAAGCCAGGAGACTCTAGTATTGAGGCAGTGAGACACTGGGACAGGAGGGTGCTGGGACATTGGGGTACCAGGACACTGAGATGCCAGGACATTGTGGCATCAGGCTACTGGGACATCTGGGCAATGGGTCACTGGGACATCAGGGTGCTGGGGTACCACAACACCAAGACATCAGAGAGCTGGGGTGCCAGGACATCTCAACACTGGGGCACTGGGGTACCAGGACATGGGGACAGTGGGACACTGGGGTGCCAGGACACTGAGGCAGGGCCACCCCAGGGGTCTCACCTCCTCAGCCAGGGCCTTGGCTTCTGCCTCAGTGTGGGTGACGCCGATGAGGTTGCGGAAGGCCACATACTCCATGCTGTGGCAGGCCGAGCAGACCTGCTTGTAGACCTGGAAGCCTCGGCGCAGACTGGGGGAAAGGAAGAGGAGAAGGAGGAAGAAAAGGAGGAAGTGACAGCCCCCACTCCCTGCCACAGCCCTCACCGTGCCCCCAGTGCCGGTACCTGGCATGGTCAAGGGCGGCCAGCGCTCCGCCGTGGCTCCAGGGGAAGGCTGGGGGGTGCAGCTCCAGCTCCCCGGCGCTGAGCCCCGAGTGCAGGGCCAGGGCCAGGCCCCCCCCGCCCGCCGCCAGCACCCCCAGAGCTGTCAGGGCGACCCGGCCCCCGCGGGACAAACCGGCCCGGGATGACAGAGAGGCCTGGGAGGAGCGGGTGAACAGCTGTCAGGGACCCGGGGGGAACCCGAGAGGGGCCGGGGAGATGAGGAGGGGAGGAGGGGGCGGGTATGGACTGGAGAAGGGACACTTGGCAGGGCTCGGGGGAAGCCGGGGACACCGGGTATAGATGGGGTACAGCGGGCAGGACGTGGCAGGGATCGGGAACACCAAGTCGCGATTACCGAGCAGGGCCGGGAGATGGCCGCAGGGTAACCAGGGACACTCCAAAGGGACCACGGGACAGGGCCGAGAAGGAGCCGGGGACACCGGGGAGGGCGAAAGGGTACCACAGACACCGGCAGGGCTGAAGTGACCAGGGACACTGGGCCCTCCACACCCGTGAGGCCGAAGGGGAAAATCGAGCCCGCTTGGGCAAGGTGGGAGCGGGAAACCGGGCCCACAGGGCAGGGAGGAACCGGGAACACCAGGGAGGAACCGGGAACACCAGGGAGGAACCGGGAACGTGCCGGGGAGCCATGCGATGTGGGGAGCGGCCTGGGCAGGGGACACCGGGCAGGGCTGGGGGGTACGGGGAGCGGGGATCCCGGGCCGGGCAGAGCGAGCAGGACCCCAGGGAAAGCGAGGACACCGGGCCAGGCCCAGCCCAGCCCAGCCCGGTCCCGCTTGCCGCCCGGTTGCAGCTCCTCCGCTCCCCTCCCGATGACCTTCAGTAGGCGGCGGAAGCCGGGCGGAGCCCAGGTCTCACCGGTGCAGGCCGGGTTGGTGGCCGCGGCAACAGGAGACGGCCCCAGGGCCGCACCGGAAGGCTCCGAACCGCTGCCGCCGCCATCGCTCCGCACCCGCGGGCCGAGGTCGAGGGGACGCCGACGGCCCGCTCCGGACGTGACGCTCCCCAGGGCCGGAGGTGACGTCACGGTCACGCACGATCAGGTGCCCCCTCCCAGTCCCGGTGTCACACAAAAATGGTTCCACCTGCAGCACAGCCCAGGGTTTTATTGCACCCGGGGGACGGACAGGGGGCGGATACCCCAGAACAAATGGAGCCCAGAACAGACCAGCAAAGATCCCCTCTGCCCAGTACAGACCAGCTAAGACCTCCTCTGTCCAGTACAGACCAGCAAAGATCCCCTCTGCCCAGTACAGACCAGCTAAAACCCCCCTCTGCCCCTTACAGATCAGTAGCCACACTGGGTATGGGTCTGCGGGTCCATCCATGGATCCATTGTCCATCCATGGTCCATGGACCACTTCCTGAAGAGCAGGTTCCAGAGCAGCAGCCAGAGTGGGTATGGCTCCATCCATATGTCTATCCATGGTCTGTCTATCCATCCATGGTCCACGGATCTGTCCACAGGCCAACTCCAGAAGAGCAAGTTCCAGAGCAGCAGCCAGAGGGGGAGTGTGTCCGTCCATGGTCCATGGGCCCATCCCCAGGTCCCTCCACGGTGCACACGTGTCCATCCATGTGTCCTTCCAGGGCCATCAGCAGCCCCACAGGTCACTTCCAGAAGAGCACGTTCCAGAGCAGCAGCCAGAGGGGGTAGACGCCGAGGGCGAGCAGCGGGTACAGGCAGGAGCCATAGAGGTGGTGCTGCAGCAGCCCCTCGCCCAGCGCTGCCAGGAAGAGCTGCCAGCCCTCACCCGCGCCCGCAGGCACCTCCAGCAGCTCCCGCTCCAGGAAGATGCCCAGCAGCAGCGTCACCGCCGGCGTCGCCAGCACCAGCACCGCTGCCAGCAGCACCCTGGGCAGGGAGGGGTCACCATTAGAACCCTCCCTGTGCTCCCCTGCCATCCCTGAAACCCAGGGAGAACCCCTGGCAACCCCTGGCATCCCTCAACCCCGATGAGCACCCCCCAGTGTCCCCCACCCAGACATCTCCTGAGCCCAGGGAGAGAACCCCCCTCCCCCCATATCTCCTTGGCATTGCCCCCAGGAAAGGCCCTGGCACACCCTGGCACCCCACAACCTGCCCCAGGGAGAGACTCCCCCATTGTCTCCCCAGCCTGGGGAGAGACCCCAGAGCCTACCCAGTGTCCCCCTCCCTGGCATCCCCTAAATCCAGGGAAAGACTCCACCCTGGCATCATGCTGGGGAGACCCCTTCAGTGTCTCCTTGGCATCACTCCACGGAGAGCCCCTGGCAACCCCCAACCTCAACAAGCCCCCCCGACATCATCCTGCCCCAGGGAGACCCCCCCGTGTCCTCCCACCATGGGAAGAGCCCCACCTAGGTGTTCCCTTGGCACCCCTCTGCCCCATGGTGAGCTGCTGGTTCCCCCGCCATGCCAAGTAGCAGCTCCAGGACCCCCCCAGTGCCAGCCCCCTGAGAGTCCCCCTCATCCCCCACCCTGGGCACCCCCTTGGTGTGTGCCCTCCTGGTGCCCCCTCCTCACTTGGGGCCGTTGGGCTGCACGGCGGCGGCAGCGGGCACCATGGTGGCAGCCAGAAGGAAGCCCAAGGAGAAGTTGAGCAGGGCCAGGGCCATCAGCACCAGTGCCAGGGCCACCAGTGCCACCAGTTTCAGTGCCAGCCAGCCCCGCGCCGCCCCTGCGCCTGGCAGCACCCTGCAGGGGGTACAGGGGAAGGGATCAGGGCAGGGGTTGGGAAGCTCTGAGCTCCTCCCTGGCACCCCATGGACCTCCAAATCCCTCCCTGGACTCCCCACACCTCTCCCTGGCACCTCAAAGACCCCCACCAAAACCCTTCCTTAGTACCTCATGGACCCACCAAATCCCTCCCTAGAGCCACCAAACCCCTTAGCGGCACCTCACAGGCCCCTCCAAATCCCTCCTTGGTGCCCATGGACCCACCAAACCCTTCTTTGGTTCACCATGGACCCACCACACCCTTCTTTGGTACACCACAGACCCCTAAAATCTTTCCTGGCACTCCATGGACCTCCAAAACCCTCCCTCAGCACCTCATGGATTCACCAAAGCCCTTCCTAGATCTACCAACCCCCTGTGTGGCACCTCAAAGACTTCACAAAATCCTTCCTAGATACCCATATCCTTCCTTAGCACTTTATATAACCACCAAACCCTTCCCTAGATCCACCAAACCCCTCGGTGGCACCTCAAAGACCCCACCAAACCCTTCCTTGTTACACCATGGACCCACCAAATCCTTCCTTAGATCCACCGAACCCCTCCGTGGCACCTCAAAGACCTCACAAAATCCTTCCAAGCTACCCATGGACCTCCAACACCCTTTCTTAGCACCTCATACACCCACCAAAGCCTTCCCTAGTTCCACCAAACCCCTCTGTGGCACTACAAAGACTCCACAAAATCCTTCCTGGGTACTCATGGCTCCCTCAAACCCCTCCTTGGTACATCACGGACCTACCAAACCCCCCCCCTAGATCCACCAACCCCCTCTGTGGCACCTCAAAGACCACCCCAGACCTTTCCTTAGTACCCACAGACTGCATCAAGCCCCGCCAAGTACCTGTGGGTGTTGTGGGGCAGGGCCATGCCTGCCACATAGATGGCAATGATGGTGAGGACCACGGCCTCGGCCTCGGACACCGGGAAGTGCTGGGTGGCCACCTGCTGGCCCAGCACTGGCAGCAGGTAGAGGGCGAGGCCAGCAGCCTCGCAGATGAGCACTGGTGGCACCAGCACCAGCAAACCAGGACGGGCCTCCTGTGGGGAGATGCTGGTGGCACTGGGGTGGTGGGGGTCTGCTGGAGGGTTTGAGGATCTACTAGAGGGTTGGAAGGAGCTGCTGGAGGGTTGGAAGGATCTACCAGAGGGATTGGAAGCTCTCCAGAAGGATCTGGTCAGGCTGGATGGCTGGGCCTTGGCTAATGGGATGAGGTTGCCCAAGGCCAAGTGCAGGAGGAGCAGAAAGAGAAGAAAGAAGAGTCGGGAGAAGAAGAGTCTGGAGAACATGTGAGGAGCAGCTGAGGGACCTGGGAATGTGGAGCCTGGAGCAGAGGAGGCTGAGGGGAGACCTTGTGGCACTCTGCAAGTGCCTGAGAGGAGGCTGGAGCCAGGTGGGGCTGAGATCTCTTGTGCCAAGCATTGGGCCAAGAGGAAGCAGCCTCAGGTTGCCCCAGGGGAGGTTGAGGTTGGCCATGAGGAACAATTTCTGCCCCTTGAGGCTTGTGCAGGCCTGGCCCAGACTGCCCAGGGCAGTGGTGGAGTCCCCAAGCCTGAACAGGTTTCCAAGCCATGGAGCTGTGGTGCTGAGGGCCATGGTATGGTAGTGCCCTGGCAGTGCTGGGTCAGGAGCTGGACTCTATGAGCTTGGAGGCCTCTTCCAACCACAATTCTGGGACTCCATGAAGGGTCAGGAGAAGGACAGGGGTGGGGATGGGGCGTAGAACCCTCCTGACCTCCTCAGCAGCATGGTCTCCATCCCACAGCCTCTCTCCACTGCTCGTCTCACTCTTGCTGAGCTTCATCCAGATGTCCAGGGCGTGATGGGCAAGGTCATGGAAAGGTTCTGAGCAGCTCTGGTTACCCCTGGCCCCCATCTCCAGCCCCTTCCCCACTCAAAGGATATCTTCAGGACCAGGACCAGCAGGAGGAAGCCGAAGGCTGGCATGTAGAGGCCAATGGAGACGAAGCGAGACAGGGAGGGCAGCAGGTAGAAGAAGTAGGACTGGTGGAGCCTCTCCAGCAGGTTGTTGAGCTTCCGGAACATTCCCTCCAGGGTCCTGAGGACATCATCAGGGAGGTGCTCACCACAGGACACCCCCAACCCAACCCCAACCCCCCACCCTATGGCGAGATCCCCCTGGTGTCTCCTTGATACTGTCCCAGGGAGAGCTCCCAGTGTCCTCCCACCCTGGGGACAGACCCTCTGGCATCCCCCCACCTTGAGAAGAGCCTTTCCAGTGTCCCTCCACCATGGGAGAGCCCCCAGTATCACCCCAGAGTGTCCCCCCACCCTGGGAGAAGATCCTTTGGTGTCTCCCAACTCTGAGAAGATCCCCTCCAGGTGTCCCCTTGGCACCTCCCTGCCCCATGGAGACTCTCTGATGTCCCCCACTGTGAGAAGAGCCCCACTGGGGTACCCCTACCCTGGAGACAACCCCTAGTCTCACCCCATGGAGGGATCTCAGAGTCCCCCCACCCTGGGAAGAGTCCCTCTGCTGTGCCCCTGCCCTGGGGAGCGTTCCCAGACTCACCCCAGGGAGAGGTCCCAGTGTCCCCCACCCTGAGAGAAGACCCCCTGGAATCTTGCCACCTTTAGGAGGGCCCCCCTCTGTGTCGTCCTACTGTAAGAGCCCTTCGATGTCCCCCAGCGGTAAGAGCCCCTCTGCTGTCCCCACACCATACCAGTCCCTCTGCTGTCCCCACACCATACCAGTCCCTCTGCTGTCCCCACACCATACCAGCCCCTCTGCTGTCCCCACACCATACCAGTCCCTCTGCTGTCCCCACACCATACCAGCCCCTCTGCTGTCCCCACACCATACCAGTCCCTCTGCTGTCCCCACACCATACCAGCTCCTCTGCTGTCCCCACACCATACCAGTCCCTCTGCTGTCCCCACACCATACCAGCTCCTCTGCTGTCCCCACACCATACCAGCTCCTCTGCTGTCCCCACACCATACCAGTCCCTCTGCTGTCCCCACACCATACCAGTCCCTCTGCTGTCCCCACACCATACCAGTCCCTCTGCTGTCCCCACACCATACCAGTCCCTCTGCTGTCCCCACACCATACCAGTCCCTCTGCTGTCCCCACACCATACCAGTCCCTCTGCTGTCCCCACACCATACCAGTCCCTCTGCTGTCCCCACACCATACCAGCCCCTCTGCTGTCCCCACACCATACCAGTCCCTCTGCTGTCCCCACACCATACCAGTCCCTCTGCTGTCCCCACACCATACCAGTCCCTCTGCTGTCCCCACACCATACCAGCTCCTCTAGTGTCCCCACACCATACCAGTCCCTCTGCTGTCCCCACACCATACCAGCCCCTCTGCTGTCCCCACACCATACCAGTCCCTCTGCTGTCCCCACACCATACCAGTCCCTCTGCTGTCCCCACACCATACCAGCCCCTCTGCTGTCCCCACACCATACCAGTCCCTCTGCTGTCCCCACACCATACCAGTCCCTCTGCTGTCCCCACACCATACCAGTCCCTCTGCTGTCCCCACACCATACCAGCCCCTCTGCTGTCCCCACACCATACCAGTCCCTCTGCTGTCCCCACACCATACCAGTCCCTCTGCTGTCCCCACACCATACCAGTCCCTCTGCTGTCCCCACACCATACCAGCCCCTCTGCTGTCCCCACACCATACCAGTCCCTCTGCTGTCCCCACACCATACCAGTCCCTCTGCTGTCCCCACACCATACCAGTCCCTCTGCTGTCCCCACACCATACCAGCCCTCTGCTGTCCCCACACCATACCAGTCCCTCTGCTGTCCCCACACCATACCAGTCCCTCTGCTGTCCCCACACCATACCAGCTCCTCTAGTGTCCCCACACCATACCAGTCCCTCTGCTGTCCCCACACCATACCAGTCCCTCTGCTGTCCCCACACCATACCAGCTCCTCTAGTGTCCCCACACCATACCAGTCCCTCTGCTGTCCCCACACCATACCAGCTCCTCTGCTGTCCCCACACCATACCAGTCCCTCTGCTGTCCCCACACCATACCAGTCCCTCTGCTGTCCCCACACCATACCAGCTCCTCTGCTGTCCCCACACCATACCAGTCCCTCTGCTGTCCCCACACCATACCAGTCCCTCTGCTGTCCCCACACCATACCAGCTCCTCTAGCTGTCCCCACACCATACCAGTCCCTCTGCTGTCCCCACACCATACCAGTCCCTCTGCTGTCCCCACACCATACCAGCTCCTCTGCTGTCCCCACACCATACCAGTCCCTCTGCTGTCCCCACACCATACCAGTCCCTCTGCTGTCCCCACACCATACCAGCTCCTCTGCTGTCCCCACACCATACCAGTCCCTCTGCTGTCCCCACACCATACCAGTCCCTCTGCTGTCCCCACACCATACCAGTCCCTCTGCTGTCCCCACACCATACCAGTCCCTCTGCTGTCCCCACACCATACCAGTCCCTCTGCTGTCCCCACACCATACCAGTCCCTCTGCTGTCCCCACACCATACCAGTCCCTCTGCTGTCCCCACACCATACCAGTCCCTCTGCTGTCCCCACACCATACCAGTCCCTCTGCTGTCCCCACACCATACCAGTCCCTCTGCTGTCCCCACACCATACCAGTCCCTCTGCTGTCCCCACACCATACCAGCTCCTCTAGTGTCCCCACACCATACCAGTCCCTCTGCTGTCCCCACACCATACCAGTCCCTCTGCTGTCCCCACACCATACCAGTCCCTCTGCTGTCCCCACACCATACCAGTCCCTCTGCTGTCCCCACGCCATACCAGCTCCCTCTGCTGTCCCCACACCATACCAGTCCCTCTGCTGTCCCCACACCATACCAGTCCCTCTGCTGTCCCCACACCATACCAGTCCCTCTGCTGTCCCCACACCATACCAGTCCCTCTGCTGTCCCCACACCATACCAGTCCCTCTGCTGTCCCCACACCATACCAGTCCCTCTGCTGTCCCCACACCATACCAGCTCCTCTAGTGTCCCCACACCATACCAGTCCCTCTGCTGTCCCCACACCATACCAGCCCTCTGCTGTCCCCACACCATACCAGTCCCTCTGCTGTCCCCACACCATACCAGTCCCTCTGCTGTCCCCACACCATACCAGTCCCTCTGCTGTCCCCACACCATACCAGCTCCTCTGCTGTCCCCACACCATACCAGTCCCTCTGCTGTCCCCACACCATACCAGTCCCTCTGCTGTCCCCACACCATACCAGCTCCTCTGCTGTCCCCACACCATACCAGTCCCTCTGCTGTCCCCACACCATACCAGTCCCTCTGCTGTCCCCACACCATACCAGCTCCTCTAGTGTCCCCACACCATACCAGTCCCTCTGCTGTCCCCACACCATACCAGCTCCTCTGCTGTCCCCACACCATACCAGTCCCTCTGCTGTCCCCACACCATACCAGCCCCTCTGCTGTCCCCACACCATACCAGTCCCTCTGCTGTCCCCACACCATACCAGTCCCTCTGCTGTCCCCACACCATACCAGCCCCTCTGCTGTCCCCACACCATACCAGCCCTCTGTGTCCCCACACCATACCAGTCCCTCTGCTGTCCCCACACCATACCAGTCCCTCTGCTGTCCCCACACCATACCAGCCCCTCTGCTGTCCCCACACCATACCAGTCCCTCTGCTGTCCCCACACCATACCAGTCCCTCTGCTGTCCCCACACCATACCAGTCCCTCTGCTGTCCCCACACCATACCAGCCCCTCTGCTGTCCCCACACCATACCAGTCCCTCTGCTGTCCCCACACCATACCAGTCCCTCTGCTGTCCCCACACCATACCAGCCCCTCTGCTGTCCCCACACCATACCAGCTCCTCTGCTGTCCCCACACCATACCAGTCCCTCTGCTGTCCCCACACCATACCAGCCCTCTGCTGTCCCCACACCATACCAGTCCCTCTGCTGTCCCCACACCATACCAGCCCTCTGCTGTCCCCACACCATACCAGCCCCTCTGCTGTCCCCACACCATACCAGTCCCTCTGCTGTCCCCACACCATACCAGTCCCTCTGCTGTCCCCACACCATACCAGTCCCTCTGCTGTCCCCACACCATACCAGCTCCTCTGCTGTCCCCACACCATACCAGTCCCTCTGCTGTCCCCACACCATACCAGCTCCTCTGCTGTCCCCACACCATACCAGTCCCTCTGCTGTCCCCACACCATACCAGCCCCTCTGCTGTCCCCACACCATACCAGCCCCTCTGCTGTCCCCACACCATACCAGCCCCTCTGCTGTCCCCACACCATACCAGTCCCTCTGCTGTCCCCACGCCATACCAGTCCCTCTGCTGTCCCCACACCATACCAGCTCCTCTGCTGTCCCCACACCATACCAGTCCCTCTGCTGTCCCCACACCATACCAGTCCCTCTGCTGTCCCCACACCATACCAGCCCCTCTGGTGTCCCCACGCCATACCAGCCCCTCTGCTGTCCCCACACCATACCAGCTCCTCTGGTGTCCCCACGCCATACCAGCTCCTCTGGTGTCCCCACACCATACCAGCCCCTCTGGTGTCCCCACACCAGAAGAGCCCCTTGGCTGTCCCCCCACTTTGAAGAGAGCCCCTCTGTTGTGCCCCTACTCTGGAGAGCGCCCCCAGTCTCACCGCAGGAAGGAGTGCCAGTGTCTCCCTGACCCCAAGGAGCACCCTGTGCCTCCCTCCCCAGGTGCCCCCCTCCCCAGGTGCCCCCCGCCCAGGTGCCCCCCCAGGTACCTGCCGACAGCAGCCATGCCATGCTTGCTCTGCCGGAAGCTGTTGATGCCGCGCAGGGTGAGGGCCTGCACGCGGTAGCGCAGGAAGAGGCCATGGTCCCCCCGCGGGCGCCCCGAGGCCTGCGCCAGCACCATCAGTGCCAGTGTCTGCAGGCTGTGGGCATAGCCAGGCAGCGACTCCCAGTCCGAGTGTGGCAGCTGTGGAACCAGAGAGTGACCATCACTGCCCGGTCACAGCACCAGAGAGTGACCATCACTGCCCAGTCACAGAACCAGAGAGTGACCATCACTGCCCGGTCACAGCACCAGAGAGTGACCATCACTGCCCAGTCACAGAACCAGAGAGTGACCATCACTGCCCGGTCAGAGCACCAGAGAGTGACCATCACTGCCCAGTCACAGAACCAGAGAGTGACCATCACTGCCCAGTCAGAGCACCAGAGAGTGACCATCACTGCCCGGTCAGAGCACCAGAGAGTGACCATCACTGCCCGGTCAGAGCACCAGAGAGTGACCATCACTGCCCAGTCAGAGCACCAGAGAGCGACCATCACTGCCCAGTCACAGAACCAGAGAGTGACCATCACTGCCCGGTCAGAGCACCAGAGAGTGACCATCACTGCCCGGTCAGAGCACCAGAGAGTGACCATCACTGCCCAGTCACAGAACCAGAGAGTGACCATCACTGCCCAGTCAGAGCACCAGAGAGTGACCATCACTGCCCGGTCAGAGCACCAGAGAGTGACCATCACTGCCCGGTCAGAGCACCAGAGAGTGACCATCACTGCCCAGTCAGAGCACCAGAGAGCGACCATCACTGCCCAGTCACAGAACCAGAGAGTGACCATCACTGCCCAGTCAGAGCACCAGAGAGTGACCATCACTGCCCGGTCACAGAACCAGAGAGTGACCATCACTGCCCGGTCAGAGCACCAGAGAGTGACCATCACTGCCCAGTCAGAGCACCAGAGAGTGACCATCACTGCCCGGTCAGAGCACCAGAGAGCGACCATCACTGCCCAGTCACAGAACCAGAGAGTGACCATCACTGCCCGGTCAGAGCACCAGAGAGTGACCATCACATGGTCACCCAACCACCATCAAGTGGTGGTCAGTGAAGCACCATGTGGTTATCAAACCATTGTGTGACAGTCATTGAACCATGGTGGTCACCAAACCATCAAGCCAACACCAAACCATTGGATGATGGGCATGGAACCATTGCGTGCTGGGCACAGAACCACCGTGTGGTTGTCAAACCATTGTGTGATCACCACCAAACCACCGTGTGGTCATCTCACCAGGAGTGACCTTCAAACCATTGAGCAAACATCAAACTGTTGAGTGATGTGAGGATCATCGAACCACTGCCTGATGATCATACAACCACAGCATGACCACCAGTGATTGATTGTTGTCCTTGAGTGATTGATCATGGAGACAGCAAAAGACCCTCAGGACCATCAAGTCCAACCATTAACCCAGCACTGCCAGGGCACCACCAAACCATGTCCTCAGGTGCCTAAAGCCATGGAGATGTGGTGCTGAGGGCCACGGGTTGGTGGTGCCCTGGCAGTGCTGGGGCAGTATTTGGACTCCATGAGCTCAAAGAGGTTTCTGGGCCATGGAGATGTAGTGAAAGGCCATGGGTTGGTGGTGCCCTGGCAGTGCCAGGGAAACGCTTGGACTTAACTTGAGAGGTCTTCTCCACCCCAACCCATTCCATGACCGTCTGCTGGCACAACCCTGAGGCCCTTGCCCCATCGCTCGTCCAAGCCCTGGTGGCCAGCTGAGGGAAGGTGTGGCAGGAGGTGCCAGGCTGCTCACCTTGCCCTGGATGGTGCAGAGGAGTCCGTTCTTCTGGCAGAAGGCGTGGAAGAGGTTGAGAAGGTCGAGGTTGGGCAGCTGCCCGTTGAGGCCCTCCACAGCCACATCGAAGCTGGTCACCACATCACTGCTCAGCTCCAGCGCGATGGCCGCCTGGATGGCACCCGCCCGGCCCGGCGTGCCCGAGCTCTGCACCTCTGCGGGCACACAGCGCCTCAGTGCCCCGGCACCGCGCAACCTTCGCGCCCCAGATCATGGCACCCAGTACCCTGGCACCGCGGAACCTTCGTGCCCCAGATCATGCCACCCGGTACCCTGGCACCACGGCACCCCAGATCATGGCACCCAGTACCCTGGCACCGCGCCACCCCAGATCATGGCACCTGGTACCCTGGCACCGCGCCACCCCAGATCATGGCACCCCAGTACCCTGGCACCGCGGAACCTTCGTGCCCCACATCATGCCACCCGGTACCCTGGCACCACGGCACCCCAGATCATGGCACCCCCACACCCTGGCACCACGGCACCCCAGACCATGGCACCCGGTACCCTGGCACCGCAGCACCCCAGATCATGGCACCCCAACACCCTGGCACCACGGCACCCCAGACCATGGCACCCCCACACCCTGGCACCGCGGCACCCCAGATCATGGCACCCCAGTACCCTGGCACCGCGGAACCTTCGTGCCCCAGATCATGCCACCCGGTACCCTGGCACCACGGCACCCCAGACCATGGCACCCGGTACCCTGGCACCACGGCACCCCAGATCATGGCACCCCAACACCCTGGCACCACGGCACCCCAGATCATGGCACCCCAACACCCTGGCACCTTGACACCCCAGCATCATGGCACTCCAGAACCCTGGCATCACAGCATTCTGACATCCTGGCACTGTGACACCTAGATATCCTGGCACCACAGCACCCTGACACTCTGACCCATGGCATCATGGCACCCTGACACCCTGGCACCTTGACACCCCAGAATCCTGACACTTTGGCACTAGGGCACCCTAGACCCCTGGCTCAAGGCACCCTGCTCCTCCAGCAGCCCAGCCCCCCGGTACCTCAGCCCCCTGGCACCCCACCCCCCTGTGCCCCTGGCATCTCACCAGTAAGGTTGATGTCATGGTAGGCCTCCAGCCAGGCCTCAGTGCCCAGCAGGTCGTGCTCCGTCACCAGGAAGATGATGTCCTTGGCCCAGTAGATCTGCTCTGGAAGCAACAGCAAGCTGGCATGGGCATAGCCTGGCACAGTCCTGCTGGTGCCCAGCACAGCCCCATTAGAACCTGGTCCTTATGCCATTGGAGCCTGATTCAGCACCAGCTGAGCCTGGCACAGCACCAGAGGAGTCCTAGCAGAGCCTGGTGCAGCTCTGGTACAGCCCAGTCCCTGCCCTGGTGCCCAGCACAGTCCCAGCAGAGCCTGGTCCCTGGCCAGCAGAGCTTGGCACAGCCCCAATGAAGAGCAGTTCCTGCCCCAGTGCCTGGTACAGCCCCAGCACAGCCTGGTGCCCAGTCTCTGCACCAGTAAAGCCCAGAACAGCCTTAGCAGAGCCTGGCACAGCTCTAGTTCCCATTCCCTGCTCTGGCAAAGTCCAGCATAGCCTAGAGCAGCCCTGGCACATCCTTGGCAGAGACCGGTATAGTCTCAGTGGAACCCAGTCCCTATCCCAGTAAAGTCCAGCGCAGCCCCTGTGGAGCCCAGTACAGCCTTGGCACAGCCTGGCACAGCCCTCTCCTGATGCTGCCCTCCTTCCAAACAGCCAGAGCCCCTTGGGAGCTGCCAGCTGCTGGTTCCCCACCACCCCAGTGCCCCCTCGAGACTGGTGCCAGTGCCGCCCCCAGGGCCTCACCTCGGAAGTAGGCAGCAAGTGCCAGCATCAGTCCCACGGCCTGGTTGTTTTGGGTGCCAGGGCTGCAGGGCACACTCAGCACCAGTGCCTCGGTGCTGGCTGCCCGCGGTGCCCGCAGGATCCCATACACGTTGGTGCCATGCACCATCTGTGGGGGCACAGGGGCTCAGCACCCCAGGGGATTTGGGGGGCCCAGGATGCCTAGGATGAGGGTTGGGGGGGCACAGGACCCTCTGGGATAGGGTTTGGGGGGCCCAGGATGCCTAGGATGGGGGTTTGGGGGGTACGAGACACCCAGGATGGGGGTTTGGCAGGGGCAAAGGACACCTGGGATGGGGGTTGAAGGATACAGGACACCCAGGATGGGGGTTTGGGGTTGGCACAGCACCTTCTGGGATGGGGTTTGGGGGGTACAGGACACCCAGGAAGGGGTTTTCAGTGGGCTCAGAACCCTCTGGGTGGAGTTTTGTGGGCAGGGAATGCCCAGGAAGGAGGCTTGGGTGGGCTCAGGACCCTCCAGACGGGGATCTGGGGGTGCTGGGGCTGTGTGGGGGGCGGCAGGGGGTCCGTACGTATCGCTCCCGCGTCTCGTCGGGGAAGGGCAGGGTGCGGGAGAAGCTCTGCCGGTGAACCTCCAGCCCCAGCTCCCACAGCGTCTGCTCCAGCCACTGCACAGGCATCCCGCTGCAGGGGCACCCCAAAACCCCATCAGGGCACCCCAGAACCACACAGCGTCTGCTCCAGCCACTGCACAGGCATCCCGCTGCAGGGGCACCCCAAAACCCCATCAGGGCACCCCAGAACCACACAGCGTCTGCTCCAGCCACTGCACAGGCATCCCGCTGCAGGGGCACCCCAAAACCCCATCAGGGCACCCCAGAACTCCCCCATGGCACCCCAGATTCACCACTGAACCCCAGACCTTCCCATGGGACCAAACACCCTCCAACCCCCTCCCCATAGCAACCCAGAACCCCACCACAGCACCCCAGACCCTCCATGGGACCCACAAACCTCCCCATAGCAGGCCAAATGCCCCCCAACCCCCTCCCAGGAGGCCCAAACACCCCCAAGCCCTCCCTTATGGGCCTCAACTCTCTTCCCATGGATCCCTAAAGCCCCCAAGGTTCTTCCCAGGAGAATCAAACACCCCCAAACCGCCTCCCATGTACTCCCCAAACCCCCTCTATGGTCTCAAACGCCCCCCAAACCCCTCCCTTGGTCCCATGCCACCTGCAACCCACTGCCCCTCCCAGGCCTCACCCTGCTTTCTTCTTGTGCCCCCCAAACTGGCGGGCATAGGCGAGGGCACGGGCACCCAGGGGGAACTGCTCCTGCACCATGGTGGAGCCCAGGGCATTCTCAGAGATGTAGGTTTGGGGGGCCAGCGGGGGCCAGGCCAGGGCCAGGAACCAGCACAGCCCCAGCATGTAGCTCAGGGCACTGGGAAAGCAGAAGCAGATTGGTGGGGGTCAGGGGTTGGGGTGCTGTGGGGGGGTAGAGAAGCAGACTGGGGGTGTTCAGGGGGTTGGGGCACCCCAGGAACCAGCACAGCCCCAACATGTAGCTCAGGGCACTCAGAAATGGGGTACAGAAGGAGACGTGAGGGGTTGAGGGGGTTGGGGCACCCCCAGGAACCAGCACAGTCCCAGCACGTAGCACAGGGCCCTGGGAAAGGGGGACACAGAGGCAGATTGAGGGGGTTCAGGGCTCGGGGCACATCCAGGAACCAGCACAGCCCCAGCACGTAGCACAGAGCACTGGTAGGGGGTTGGACACAGAAGCAGACTTAGGGGGACCAGGGGTTGGGTGTGCTGTGGTATGGGGCACAGACGCAGACTGGGGGTGTTCAGGGGGTTGGGGGACACCCCCCGCCCAGGCCAGCACTCACCAGAGCGGAGTGTTGAGGCGCTGGATGAGGTGGGCCAGGGCCCGACGGCAGTGGGGGTCCGAGAGCAGCCCCATGGCTGGCACTGGGCTGTGGGGGGCGGGGCGCACAGGAGGAGGACAAAGTTCCCACCGGTACTGCGGGGCTGGCCCCATGGGCACCCCACAGCCACGGAGCCATCCGGGCACCCCCTAGGGCTTCCCCAGTGCCCATATCGCCCCCAGCCCCTTCCCCACCCCACAGTACCCACATCGCCCCCAGCCCCTTCCCCACCCCACGACCAGTACCCACCCCACAGTGCCCACATCGCCCCCAGCCCCTTCCCCACCCCATGCCCAGTACCCACTCTACAGTGCCCACATCGCCCCCAGCCCTTTCCCCACCCCACGTCCAGTACCCACCCCACAGTACCCATTGCGGCCCCACACGGCCCCGTCCAAGCCCTGTATGGACCCCACGGATGCGTGCCAGCCGCACACAACCCCTGCCCCGGTCCGAGCCCCCGCGGTTCCCCTGTTCCCCCGAACCTGCGGGTCCCGGCGCCGGCAAAGGCCCGAGGCCGCTCAATCGATCGCGGAACGAAACGGGCTGGGCAGGGCCAGGCCAGGCCGAGAGGAGGAGCCTAGTGATATCGCTCGGCTCTGAACATGGCGATGGGGTAGTGGTGCTAGGGGGGGTAGGGGTGATCTGGGCGTCTGCTGGGAGTCAGGGGTTCTGCAGAGAGTTTGAGGCTCCCCAGAGCCCTGGCCAGGCTGGCTGGGGGAGGCCAATGGGAGGAGGCTGACCAAGGCCAAGTGCCAGGTCCTGCCCTCGTGTTCCACCAAGGCCAGGAAGGCTCCAGGCTGGGGGCAGAGGGGCTGGAAAGTGCCTGGTGGGAAAGGCTCCTGGAGGTTGGTGGCAGCAGCTGGAGAGGAGCCAGAGTGTGCCCAGGTGGCCAAGAAGGCCACCAGCAGCCTGGCCTGGAGCAGCCCCAGGGTGGGCAGCAGGAGCAGGGCAGGGATGGTGCCCCTGGACTGGGGGCACTGGGGAGGCTACCCCTGGAGTGCCGGGCTCAGCTTTGGGCCCCTGACTTCAAGAAGGAACTTGAGGGGCTGGAGGTGTCCAGAGAAGGGCAAGGGAGCTGGGGAAGGGTCTGGAGAAGAAGGGTCTGGAGAACTTGTGAGGGGCAGCTGAGGGAGCTGGGGGTGTGGAGCCTGCAGCAAAGGAGGCTGAGGGGAGACCTTGTGGCTGTCTGCAGGTGCCTGAGAGGAGGCTGGAGCCAGGTGGGGCTGAGATCTCTTGTGCCAAGCATTAGGCAAAGAGGCACCAGCCTCCAGGCACCATGTAGTGTGTGTTGTGTGTGCCAGACATCTGCTCATGGCAAGGGGTCTGCCTGTGCCATGGCTCTGCCCATTGTGCAGGGTCTACCCATGCCCTGGCTGTGCCTAAGGTGTGGCACTGGTCACGCCCTACCAGTGCCAAAGGGGCTCTGCTCCTGGTGTGGTGTCTGTGCATGGCAGAGAGCCTTCCTGTGGGACAGCTCTGCCCGTGGTGTGGCTTTGTCTGTGGCATGATGGCTGCCTATGGTGCTGCCCATGAGATGGTGTGTTCCTGTGCCATAGCTTTGCCTGTGCCATGTGCCACAGCTCTGCCCACAGCATTGTGCCTCCTTGTGCCACAGCCTGGCCTGTGGCATCACGTCTTGTGCCACAGCAGCTCTGCCTGTGGCATGGTGTCTCCTTGTGCCATGGCTCTGCCCACGGTCACTTCTTGTGCCATGGGTCTGCCCATGCCAGATGCCCCAGTCCCCGGCCCTGTGAGCTTGGCAAAGCTCCACTTGGCATCACCCTGGCAGCAAGGCGCTGGCACACAGACGGCTTTATTCCCCCCACACACCGCTGTGCCAACGTAATTTCCTGCCATGGGGGCTCCACTGCTGGCACAGGCTCCATTGAGCCCCCGAACCTGTCCCTGTGTGGCACTGGTGCAGGGCACTGTGGCACCTGGGTGGCATCTGGGTGCCCCGTGTCCCTCCTCATCACCTCATCTCTCTCTCCTCCTTCCCTGGCTGCGACCAGAAGCGTCCTTGGGCTGTGGCACCGGCTGTGCCCGAGGCTGGGCCCTTCCTTCTGTGTCAAAAGAGCGGCTCCCAGCTCTGGCTGGCTCCGCTGGGTACTCCCCAGGGGGTCCCTTGTCCCTATGGGGGCCTCAGTGGCAGTTTTGGCACTGAGGGTGGCACCTCTGCCCGTTGATGTTGCAGCGACACCCACCACTGGTGTCCCCAGGACCCTGGGAGGGGAAGAGGAGGGCAAAGTCAGGATGGGAGCCCATCATGGAGCTCCTGTGGACACCTTGGCTGTTATCTTGGGGACACCAGGGAGGTTCCTGATGTGCCCCCCAGGTCACTCACCCCAGTATACCCAGGACCCTGGTATGGGGGAGAGGGGATCAAGGTGAGGGTGGGAGCCCAGGAAGGGCAGGTTAGGAGCCCACCAAGGTAAGGGTGGGAGCCCACCATGAAGCACTTGGGGACAGTCTGGCCCTTTGGCCATGACTACAGCTTGGGGACATAGGGGAGTCCCTCATTTCCCCCACTGTGTCACTCACCCCAGCGTCCCCTGGTAGGGGGAGAGAGGATCGAGGTCAGGGTTGGGAGCCCACCAAGGGCAGGATGGGAGCCCAGAAGGTCAAGGTTGGGAACTCCTGGGGACAACCTAGCTACGACCACAGCCTGGGGACACTGGGGTGGAGGGGTCCTCATGGTCCCCCCCATGCCACTCACCCCCGGTCCCCAGCGCGGGCCCTTGGTGACCCAGCAGATCTCGGTCTGGCAGACGGTGCAGCGGATCCAGTCGCAGCCATCCTTCTTCTGCACGATGATGAGGCAGGTAGGGCAGTGCATGGCCTCCCCCAGCTGCACCAGCGTCTGCCAGCGGGCGACAGGTGCCCATCAGGGACACGGCAACCCCAACTGAGACCCTCCCTCACCCCTCCTAGAACCCTCTTAAGTCCCTGTGGGCTCCCCCCGGGCCAAACCTGCAGCATGTCGCTGGTCTGCCGGGCGGCGGCGTCATTCTGTGCCCGCGCCTGCAGGTCATCCTGGTACTGCCGGCAGTTCCTGCCCTCGTGGATGGCCTGGAAGGGCACCAGGGCACCACTGAGCCACCGGCGGCACAGCGGCGGCACGGCAGCGGCAGGGCAAGGGGGGGTGTCTCACCTTGCAGAGGAGGCAGTTGAGGGCCTGGCAGATGGGGCAGCGGAACTCGTTGACGGAGTCCTCGTAGATGCACCAACCGCGGCAGTCGGGGCTCCGGCAGTGGAAGCTGTTGGGGCTGCGGCGCTCGGCCAGCGCCAGGCCCCGCTCCAGGAAGCGTCGGTACTCGGCTGGGGACACCAGCTGGGGACAGCCACGGCCTCAGCCTCGCCGCTGGGCTGCAGCAGCACCTCCAGCAGGGCTTATGGAGACCGACCACTGACCCGGTGCTGCCACGGCACCACCAAGCTGTGGCACTCAGCACCACAGATCCGTGGCTCGGAATCCCCTCCAGGGGTGGGGGACTCCACCACTGCCCTGGACAAGCCTTTGAATGAGGACACTTCTCCTCATGGCCAACCTGAACCACCCCGGGGCAACATGAGGCCAGTTCCTCTTGGCACAAGAGATCTCAGCTCCACCTGGCTCCAGCCTCCTCTCAGGGACTTGCAGAGAGCCACAAGATCTCCCCTCAGCCTCTTTTGCTCCAGGCTCAACAAGCCCAAGTCCCTCAGATGCTTTTCATAAGTTCTCCAGACACTTCTGCTTCTTTAGCACTTGGCCTTGGCCAACCTCATCCCACTGGCATCATCCAGCCAGCCAGCCTGGTCGGGTCCCTCTGGAGAGCTTTCAAACCCTCCAGCACCTCAATGCTTCCCCAAAACTTGCTGTCATCTCTAGACTTCCTGCAGGTGCGTCCATCCCTTCATCCAGATCATGGCTGAAAGCACTGAAGAGAATTGTCCCCAGTGCTGAGTCCTGAGGACACCAGTTGTGCCCAGCCACCAAGTGGATTTCACTCCATTCCCCATCCCTCTTTGGGTGAGATTTTAACCCAGAGCATCCTCCACTCATCCAAGTTTCTCCAGGAGGATGCTGTGGGAGACCACGTCCAAGGCTCTACTAAAGTCCAGGTAGACATAGCTGCAGCTCTTCCCTCATCCACTAAGGGTCACCTCATTATAGAAGATGAGGTTCCTCAAACAGGACCTACCCATCTTGAACTCATCTTGACTGGGCTCTGCTTTTCCTGCATGTACCACATGATGTCCCTCAAGATGACCTTCTCCATGACCTTCCATGGCACCAAGGCCAGGCTGACAGCTCTGTAGCTCCCCAGACACTTTCTTGGAGATGGGCATCAGCTTTGCTCACATCTCCAGTCAGCTGAGACCTCCCTAGTCAGCTGAGACCTCTCCACCTTGCAGGACCTGCCCAGGACCTCCTGGCAGGGCCCTGGTCAGCACTCACCGCCCGGATCTCACGCTCCTGGAGGTGGCTGCTGCAGGCATAGGAATCATCCCGGAAGGGACAGGCCACCAAGGGCTCCTCACTGTAGTTGATCACCTGCCGCAGGCACTCCCTGCAGGAACCACGGTGGGGAGGGCTTGAGGTTGGTCATCAGGATGATGGGGAGGTCTTGGGGCTGCTCACCACAAGGGCTGAGGGGTCTTTGGGTTGGCCATCATAATGGTTGGTGAGGTCTTGAGGCTGGTCACCATGGTGGTGAGAGGTCTTAGGGTTGGGTACCATGACGGTCAGGGGTCTTAGGGTTGGATACCATGACGGTCAGGGGTCTTAGGGTTGGATACCATGATGGTCAGGGGTCTTAGGGTTGGGTACCATGACGGTCAGGGGTCTTGAAGCCAGTCACCATGATGGTGAGGGGTCTTGGGGCCAGTCACCATGATGGTGAGGGGTCTTGGGGCCGGTCACCATGATGGTGAGGGGTCTTTGGGCTGGTCACCATGATGGTGAGGGGTCTTGGGGCCGGTCACCATGATGGTGAGGGGTCTTGGGGCTGGTCACCATGATGGTGAGGGGTCTTGGGGCTGGTCACCATGATGGTGACTGAGGTCTTCAGGCTTGGTCACCACAAGCGCTGTGGGGGGGCTTTGGGTTGGCCAGCATAATGGTCGATGAGGTCTTTGGGTGGGTCACCATGATGGTCAGGGGTCCTGGGGTTGGTCATTGTGCCACGAGGGCCAAGGTGGTTTCACAACTCAGCGTGACGGTAGGGATCTGGGGACCAGTCAGCATGATGGTGGAGAGCTCAAAGCTGGTCACCATGATGGTGGGGTTCTTGGGACCAGTCACTGCACTGGAAGAGGCCTTGGGACCCAGGCCTTGTGGGTGGTCACCATGAGGGCTGGAGCATCTTGGAACCAGTCACCACAGAGATGGGGATCTCATGGCCATTCACTACAAGGGTGAGGGGCTCATGGGATCTCCGTGAGGGCTGGAAGGTCTTGGGGCTGGTTACTGGTGGGGGGAAGCTCAAGGGCAATCACTGTGAGGGCAGGGAGATCTTGGAGGTCATCACTGCAATGGTTGGGGTCTTGGGGTTCAGACCCTACAGACTGTGAGGGGTCTTGGGGCTGGTCACCACAAGGATGAGGGGCTCATGGTGTCACCATGAGGGTCGGGGTTGTCTCAGGGCTGGTCACCAAGATGCTGGGGTGGTCTCTGATGGGTGGGTACCTGCAGAAGTTGTGCAGACACTCCCTCAGCAGCACCCCCTGGCCCGGGGGCACCTGCTGGAAGCAGATGAGACACTCCAGCACCTCCCGGTTGGTCACCAGCACCTCCTCCTCCAGCTGCAGCAGCTGCTGGAAGTTCTTCAGCCGCTCAGCCTCCAGTGCCTGCCAGAGAGGGGCAGCCCTGGTCAGATCCCTCCAGCACTGCCACCAGTCCCCAGACTGGCCTCAACATCTCCAAGGAGGGGACCAAGACCAGAGAAGCCCAGGACCCACATCTGGTTTCTGAACAAAGACCATGACTAAGACCAGAGAGGTCCAAAACCAGTGAAGCCGAAGATCAGCGTCTGGTCTTGGAAACAAGACCAAGACCAGGAAAGTCCAAGACCAAGACTGGAGAAGTTCAAGACCAGTGTTTGGCCTCTGAACCAAGACCAGTGTTTGGTCCTAGGAACAAGACCAAGACCAGAGAGGTCCAAGAGTAAGACTAGGGACGCCCAAGAGCAGCATTTGGTCTCTGAACCAAGCCCAAGACCTCCATCTCCTCCCCTAACCCCTGGCCTCCTGCCCCAGGCAATGTCTCCTGAGCCAGAACTGAGGGTGCCAGGCTGGAGAGGGCATCTCCAGCTCTGCCCCACTGGGAGAGCCAGCACTGGAGGAAGCTGGCACAGCCTGATGAGGCTGGCAGCACTCCACCACACCTCTTGCAGCCCTCATGGCCACCAACCAAGGGTGCCACCAACACTTTGCCAGCACCAGAGTCACCAACCCACTGCCAAGTGTCACCCATGCCAGGCCCCTGTCAAAGTTGGTGTGGGCATAGCAGCTCTGCCAGGCTCTCTCTTACCCTGTGCCCTCTCCTCAGCAGCCAGTCCAGCCTCCACTCCCAGCAAGCTGGCACCAGTGAAAGCTGCCAAGACCCAGCTTTGGCATGGGCTTGCTCTGGAGCCATGGTGCCCAGCTCAGGGGGGAAGTACCCTCCAAATCTGCCCCATTTCACTGCCTGGCACTGTGTTGGGTTTGGCTGAGCTGGAGCTAGCTCTCCCCAGAGCATGGTTGCAGGGCTGTGCTTTGCAGTGCTGTAGCTGAGAACACAGCAGCGTTTTGGCTGCTGCTGACCAAGCACCCAGGCTGTGCTTGTCCACACTGCCCTGCCCCAGGAGTATGCTGAGGAGTGGGCAAGACCCTGGGAGGGGAACGCAGCTGGGACAGCTGACCCAAACTGCCCAAAGGGGCACTCCATACCAGAGGACATCAGTGAAAGAAGGAAGTGGGAGGAGATTCATCCAGGGTGCCTGTCCTCCAGAGGAACAGTTACACAGAGCCCTGCTCCCTGGGACCCACCAATGCCTGCTGATGGGCAGCAGGGAGCACCTCCCATGGCCTCTCACTTGTGCCCTGTGACAGGACAAGGGGCAATGGATGTAAACTGCAGCTTAGGAAGTCCCACCTCAACTTCCTCACTGTCAGGGTGACAGAGCACTGGAGCAGGCTGCCCAGAGAGGTTGGGGAGGCTTTCAAGCCCTGTCTGGATGTTTTCCTGTGCCACCTGTGCTAGATTAGATGATCCTGCTCTGGCAGGGGGGTTGGGCTCAAAGATCTCCAGAGGTCCCTTCCAACCCCTAACACCCTGTGATCTCTCTTGCTTTTGCTCCCACGTGCAGCCTTGGCTTGTGCTCATTGTTATGATGATTAAATTGTTCCTATTAAATTCACTCTGCTCTGGTGAGACCTCACCTGCAGTACTGCATCCAGCTCTGGAGCACTCAACACAGGAAGGACAAGGACCTGATGGAGAGGGTCCAGAGGAAGGCCCTGAAAATGATCAGGGGTTGGAACACCACTGCTACAAGGACAGGCTGAGGGAGCTGGGGTTGTTCAGCCTGGAGAAGGGAAAGCTCCAGGGAGCCTGCCAGTACCTGAAGGGGACTACAAGCAGATGGAGAGAGACTGTTTGCAAAGGCCTGCACTGACAGGACGAGGGGTAATGGCTTCAAACTAGAGAAGAGCAGATTGAGATTGGATGTTAGGAACGAGTTCTTTACCATGAGGGTGGTGGAACACTGGAAGGGGTTGCCCAGGGAGGTGGTTTGGAGGCTCCATCCCTGGAGATATCCAAGGTGAGGCTCGACAGGGCTCTGGGTAACCTGATCTAGTGGAGGATGTCCCTGCTGACTGCAGAGGGGTTGGACTGGATGACCTTCAGAGGTCCCTTCCAACCCAGACCAGTCTATGATTCTATCTTACTGTTGCCTTTTTTGTTCTATTTTCCCCTCTCCCCTGCCCACCTAAGAAGGGGAGTGATAGAGAAGCTTTGGTGGGCATTTGGACCCCCAGCCAGAGCCAAACCACCACAGCTACTAGCCCTCAAAGCAGCAGCTTCCCCCCATGGCACAGAGCAGCTGGCACAAGATGGCAGAGCCACACTAGTGGGTAAGGCTTTAATAGGGGAGCAATGAAGGGATCATCCAGGTGTGGGTACAGTGACTCTGCCAGGCCTGTGCCAGGGCTGGTGTGGGCACAGCAGCTCTGCCAGCCCCATGACAGAGCTAAGGGTAGCCAGCAAGGGCAGTGTGCCACTGGGATACCCCCAAACTAGTCCCCACACCTCAGTCAGACACCCCCAGACCCATTTCTTTGCCAAGTGCTCTGCCAAGGGCTGGTGTCAGTCAGGGGAGGCTACAGGGCTTGGCCCCTTCCACCAGTGGCCCCCATGCAGCTCCTGAGCTCACCCTGCCATGATGCCATCCACAGGGCACAGACCCCTGTGGGCCTAAGACCCCCAGAATGTGGCTCCCCAGGGGTCAGAGGACACCAAAAATATGACCCCCCTGAGCCTGAGACTGCCCAGAGCAGCCCTAGCCACACCAGCTCTTCCCTGAAGCCCCCAGGCCAGGGCTGGCAGCAACAGGACTGGTAATGGCTCCCTCATACCAGGGTCCCCTCATGCCCCCCCCTACACCCAGGGGGATTTCAGACCCTCTCCATGACTCCTGAAGGGCTCAGCCCCTGCTCCTGGAGCCCCCCACCCCCAGCTGAGGGCCTTTCTCCTGCGTCAAGTCTTGGGCTGGAGCGAGGTGGCCCAAGAGTGTCCCAGTTGGGTGCACACAGGGCTGTCCTGGTGGGCACTGGGGGCACCAGGGAGCCCTGAGGGGCACCAATGCCTGGCTGGGGGGTGGGGGACAGATGGGGCAGGTCCAGGTGGGTGCTAGCTGAAGTCGGAGGAGGACAGGAGGATGAAGTCATCCGGGGAGCCCAGGACCTGTTCCCGGTGGGATGGTAGCACCGGGGAGAGAAGAGAGAGGAGAAGGTTTGGTCAGTGCCTGAGCTAGAGACACCCCCAGACCCACAGTGAGCCCCACCTGGGGCTGCCAGCAGAGCCCTCCCAGAGAATCCAGGAAACAGGAACCAGAGGAACCCAAGAGCAGCTTGGCATGACACTGACTGTGGTGTGACACCGACCTCACAACGTGGGGAGATGAGAGAAGACGCCCCTCCAGTGACTCCAGGAAGCAGGAATCAGGAGGAACCCAAGAGCTCCTTGGCAGGACATGGTCCTCACAATATGGGGAGATGAGAGAAGAAGCCCCTGCAATGATTCCATGAAGCAGGACCCAGATTTCAATGCATGGGAGGAACCCGAGAGCTCCTTGGCAGGACATGGACCTCATGATGTGGTGAGATGAAAGAAGCTCCCCAGTGATCCTAGGAAGTAGGAAGCTGGAAGAACCCAAGAGCTCCTCAGCATGACATGGACTTTGGAATGACACCAACCTTGGTGTGACACGGACCTCACAACCTGTGAGATGAGAGAAGCTCCCACAGTGACTCCAGGAAGCAGGAACCAGGAGCCAGATTTCAGTGTGTAGGAGGAACCCAAGAGCTTCCTGGCAGGATGTGGGACTCATACCATGGTGAGCTGGGAAAAGCCCACCCAGAGAGTGCAAGAAGTAAGAACCAGGAGGAAGCCAAGAGCTGCTTGGCATGACACTGACCTTGGCACAACATGGACCACATGATGTGGTGAGATGAGAGAAGAAGCCCCACCATGAAGTAGCAACCAGACTGTAGTGCACAGAAGGAAACTAAAAGTTCCTTGGCAGGACATGGACCTCATGATGTGGGGAGAGAAGAGGGCATCCCAGAACTTACAGAAGTAGGAACCAAGAGGAACCCAAGAGCTCCTTGGCAGGACATGGACCTCATGATGTGGGGAGATGAGAGAAGTAGCCCCAGCAGTGATTCCAGGAAGTAGAAACGAGATTTCAGTGCATGCAGGGAAGCCAAGAGCTCCTTGGCATGATGTGGACCTTGGCAGGACATGGACCTGGGCACCACATGGACCTTAGGACTTGGGGAGATGAGAAAAGGAGCTGCAAGACCTGGGGGAGTGACCTGCTTTAGCAGGAAGCGTTCAGGGAACTTGGACTTGGCAGTTTCCAGAGGTGCCAGACCTCTGCCTGTCACCAAATCATTGAATCCAAACTGACCCTGAGCCACCAAGGAGCCAGCAAAGTGGCCAAGAGTCTCCTGGGGACATTCAGCAGAGTGTGGCCAGCAGCACAAGGGAGGTTCTCCTGCCCCTCTGCTCTGCCCTGCTCAGGACACAGCTGCACAACTGGGGTCAGCCCTGGGCTCCCCAGTTCAGAGACTGGGAACTACTGGAGAGAGGCACTGGAGGCTGGGAAGCTGCTGAGAAGACTCTGAGGAGGGAAGGACCTGGGGCTGCTGAGCCTGGACAGGAGAGGACTCAGAGGGAATCTTCTCAACAGCTGCAGGGTGGGGAGGAAGAGGCTGGGACCAGACAGGGACAGGCCAAGGGGCACCAGGCACAAACTGGAAGCCAGGAGGTTCCCTCAGGAGCAACCTCTTGGCTTGGAGGGTTCTGAGGTCTGGAGCAGGCTGCCCAGAGAGGTTGTGGAGTCTCCTTGTGTGGAGAGCTTCCAAAGCCAGCTGGGCATGGGGATCCTGGGCACCTGCTGTGGGTGACCCTGCTGGAGCAGGGGGCTGCCCTGGGTGAGCTCCAAACATCCCTTCCCACCCCACCACGCCGAGGTGTGGACGTTCTGTCACCCATGTTCCTCCTGCACGCCACCACAGCGACCACCTCAAAGCAGCAGCAGACATTGAGCCAACACCACAGCCCCTGGAACCCTCCCTGAGATGGCTCCTACCCAGGGGTGCCAGGGGCTGTGGGGAGCTGTGGTCCCGCTCTGTACCTGCTGGTACTGCCGGATGCCCTCCTGCTCCTGCTGCATCCTCCAGAGCTCCGTCTCGTCCGGGGTGTAGCCGCCGGGCACTACGTAGTCGTCGGGCCGGGCGCTGCTGCACATCTCACAGCCCGGCCGCGTGGGCTTGTTGATGAAGGTGCACTTGGGACACGACCACCCCGCCTGGAGAGCAGGAGAGGATGGGAAAAGGGCTTTGGAGAGAGGCAACAGCAAGGGATGGGATGTGGTGGGATATCCTGCACTTCCCCCAGCACCCACCCAGACTGGGAGAGCTGAGAATGATCAGATGGGTTGGGGTGGAAGAGATCTCAGAGTCCAGCTCTTGACCCAGCACTGCCAGGGATGGGGACTCCACCACTGCCCTGGGCAGCCTGGGCCAGGCCTGCACAAGCCTCAAGGGGCAGAAATTGTTCCTCATGGCCAACCTCAACCTCCCTTGGGGCAACACGAGGCTGCTTCCTCTTGGCCCAACGCTTGGAAGAAGGCCCCAACCCTCACCCAGCCTCCTCTCAGGCACTTGCAGAGTGCCACAAGGTCTCCCCTCAGCCTCCTTTGCTGCAGGCTCCACACCCCCAGCTCCCTCAGCTGCTCCTTGCAAGTCTTCCAGACCCTTCCCCAGCTCCCTTGCCCTTCTCTGGACACCTCCCCTCAGGGTCCTTCTTGGAGTCAGGGGCCCAAAGCTGAGCCCAGCACTCCAGGGGTAGCCTCCCCAGTGCCCCCACTCCAGGGGCACCATCCCTGCCCTGCTCCTGCTGCCCACCCTGGGGCTGCTCCAGGCCAGGCTGCTGGTGGCCTTCTTGGCCACCTGGGCACACTCTGGCTCCTCTCCAGCTGCTGCCACCAAACTCCCAGGGCCTTTCCCGCCAGGCACTTTCCAGCCCCTCTGCCCCTAGGCTGGAGCCTTCCTGGCCTTGGTGGCACCCTGGAGGACACCAGGCAGGAGCTGCAGGACAGACACCACGGGCCAGGTACCTGCACGGGTGATGGCAGGCGGGGAGCAGGGGGCTGTGGCTGGGCAGTGGCAGTGTCCCTGAGCTGCAGCATGTCCAGGTGCTGGCTGATCTCCTGGATGTTCATCCTGCGGCTGGCCTCATTCCCTGAGCCTGGAGAGCAAAGCCAGGATGTTATCATCAACCCAAAGACTGAGCAACCAGGCCAGGGGCACCCTCCTGTCCCTGAAGAGGAGGCCACTTGTCCCACACCAGGCACACAGACCCATGGCACCCACCACACCCCAACACTGGCACAAAGTGCTTCAGGCCACGGCACTAAGACCACTTCTGGTGCCATGGAGCCCAACAGCTCCTGGTGCAGGACTCCAGAGTGCCTAAGTTGAATCCAAGACCTCCCCACAAGCTTTTGGTGAAAGGAGGATGAGGAAGACCAGGATGGATCTTCCCAAGCATGTTTGGCAGCACAAAGGTTGCCAGCATATGGTGGCTGCCAAAGATGGAGGACACTGGGTCTGCTCCATCATGAAGAAGCCACTTGGGAGCTCCCAAGATGGAGAACATTTGGTCTGCTCCATCACAGAGACCAAACTCAGCAGCTTCCCAAGATGGAGAACATTGAGTCTGCTCCATTGTGAAGCAGTCACTTGGCAGCTCCCAGGATGGAGAGCACTGAGTTACTTCCACCCTGGAGAAGAAACTCAGCATCTTCCCAAGCTGGACAACATTGAGTTTGCCCCATCCTGGAGCAGCCACTCGTCCTCTTGTACCAGTGCAGCAGCTCCTGAATCACCACCACCACCTTATGCTCCAGCTTGAGATGATACCACCCCAACACCCTCACCCCCCCTGGCCCAGCACCACCACGATGCCAGGGTCCCCAGCCCCATTCCGCAGAGCCCTCTGGGGCCCCCTTGGCGGCCGGGGCCGGGCGGAGCAGGAGCAGGAGCAGCA
Source organism: Indicator indicator (assembly GCF_027791375.1). Classification (NCBI taxonomy): domain Eukaryota; kingdom Metazoa; phylum Chordata; class Aves; order Piciformes; family Indicatoridae; genus Indicator; species Indicator indicator. The sequence goes on from NW_026539199.1 coordinate 101,477, forward strand.
CAGACCTTTGTGCGCGGCGGCGCCGGGCAGGGTGCTGTATCTGCGCCCCGCCCCGGGGCCGTCCGGGGGCAAGGAGGCGGTGCTCAGCTGGGCCAGGTCCTCCTCGTAGCGCCAGCGGCTGAGCTCGGCCACCTCCGCCGCCAGCAGGTAGAGGAAGGCGGCGTCGCCGTCCCGCCGCACGCCGTAGGAGCCCACGGTGCGCTCGTCCACGCACAGGCACTGCCCGATGATCCAGCGCTGCACCAGCGGGTGGAACCCGTAGTCCTGGAACACCTGGGCAAGCACGGCCACCCTGAGCCCACCACCATGCTGCCTGCCCACTCTAGGTGCTGCTGCAGAGCCCAGAGAACCACCAGAAGTGGACCCACACCACCACGGGAGGCTCCTCTCCCCCCCCACACACCACCACCACGGGAGGCTCCTCTTCTCCCCTACCCCCACCTCCACGGGAGGCTCCTCTCCCCACCCCCACGGGAGGCTCCTCTCCCCCCCACACACCACCACCACGGGAGGCTCCTCTCCCTCCCCCACACCACCATGGGAGGCTCCTCTTCTCCCCTACCCCCACCTCCACGGGAGGCTCCTCTCCCCACCCCCCTGGCCCCGACCACAGGAGGCTCCTCTCCCCCCTGACACCATCACAGGAGGCTCCTCTCTCCCCTCCACACCCCCAGGGGAAGGCTCCTCTCTCCCCCCACACCAGCAGTGCTCATCCCAACCACTATGGGTTCAGATGCTGAGGAAGGGGCTGTGGGGCTCTTACTGGTCCCACTGGTGCCAGCCTGCCCCACTCCGTACCTGCTGCTTGAGCGCCGCGATGGTGGTGTGGGGATGGACCATGATGGTGATACTGGCTGAGGAGGTGGCGTCCTCCACCCCCACATTCATGCTGGAAGCGAGATGAAAGCTGTTAGAGGAGCTCTCCAGAGGGACCTGGCCAGGCTGGATCCATGGCATGAGGATCATCAAGGCCAGGAGAGGCTCTCCAGAGGGGTTCGGAGCTCTCCAGAGGGACCTGGCCAGACTGACTGGATGAGGCCAATGGGATGAGGTTGACAAAGGCCAAGTGCCAGGTCCTGTCCTCAGGTCCCAGCAAGGCCAGGAAGGCTCCAGGCTGGGGGCAGAGGGGCTGGAAAGGCCCCAGGGGTCGGAGGCAGAGTGGTGGTTGAGAAGCTCACCTGATCTCCTCTGGGGGATAGTTGGACTCCTTCAGGAGGATGCTGAGGGTGGCCTGCTGGCGAGCCAGGGCCACTGCACAGCGTGAGGCCTCCTTCTCGGCACCCAGCTCGATGGCCCGGGCGAGCTGCAGGGCCAGGTCCTCTAGGGGGGTGGAGAGAGGCATCACCCAGCAGCTGGTGGGCAAACATCAGCCCCTGGGCATGGCACCACCACTGCCAGCCACGGCATCAGCACTGCCAGCACCTAGGGGGTTCTGAACCCCATGTGCCAAGGTGAAGCCAACACCCAGAGAGTGGATCTGTCCCTCCCTGCCCAACTGAGCACCCAGGGGGGCCTCCTAGGACGTGGGGTCCCAGCTCTGCCCCTAAAGGAGCTTCTGCACCACAGCACCAGAGCTTCCAGGTGACCACCAACAACCTGGCCTGGAGCAGCCCCAGGGTGGGCAGCAGAAGCAGGACAGGGATGGTCCCCATGGACTGGTGGCACTGGGGAGGCCACCCCTGGTGTGCTGGGCTCAGCTTTGGGCACCTAACTCCAAGAAGGACCTTGAGGGACTCAGGGACCTGGGGTTGTGAAGCCTGCAGCAGAGGAGGCTGAGGGGAGACCTTGTGGCTGTCTGCAAGTCCCTGAGAGGAGGCTGGAGCCAGGTGGGGCTGAGATCTCTTGTGCCAAGCATTGGACCAGGAGGAATTGGCCTCAAGTTGCCCCAGGGGAGGTTGAGGTTGGCCATGAGGAACAATTTCTGCCCCTTGAGGCTTGTGCAGGCCTGGCTCAGGCCACCTAGTGGTGGAGTCTCCATCCCTGGAGGGGTTTCCAAGCTGTGATGCTGAGGGCCAAAGTTTGGTGGTGCCCTGACACTGCTGGGTCAATGGTTGAACTCCAGGAGCCTGGAGGCCTCTTCCACCCTCAAGGCCTTGGTGACTCACGAGCCTGTTGCTGGGCCCACGTCTGAGCCTGTCTCTGGTGGAGTTTCTCAAGCTCCCAAAAAAACCTCCAACAACTCCCAGTTGCAAGCCAGTTCCCCCAGTACCTGTCTGGGAAAGCTCCAAGGTCAGAGCTGCCTCTGGATCCTGATCCCCTGAGGCTCCTCTGGCAGCAGCAGGCAGTGATGGGGCTGGGGCTGGCAGCGCAGAGTCAGAGGCTGAGGGGAGACAGAAGCAGGTCAGGGCTGGGCTGTGCCACCTTATGAACAGGGACTGGCACCAACTGCCTGCCCTGGGTGGCAGGAGCAGGGCAGAGCTGGGCTGTGAGAGCCCCTGAGCAGGGACTGTCACCAACTGTCCGCCCCAGAGAGGCAGGAGCAGGGCAGGGTTGAGCAGAGACGGAAGGTGCTGGGATGGGGAGATCAGAGTGGGAGGTGCCAGGCGGGGGTGGGCACTGGGAGGCACAGCTCCTTGTGCTCCCCAGACCTTCCCAGTTCTTGTCCCTTCTCATCAGCAGCTCCCCCCCCAGTGTGGTGCTGGGACAGACCCCCAGTGCACTGTCTCTGCCCACACCCCCTCCCAACTCTGGGGGTCTCCTCAGAAATTCCACCAGCCCCAGGCCCCCCTCAAAAATCCCTCTCCAGGTGTGCAGGAGGCAACACTCCAGGGAAGGAACAGGCTGGGAGCTTCCTCGGGGGAGCCCCAAGGAGCCACTCCTGCTGTTCATCCCAAAGATTCCCGGGTGGGAGCAGCCCCAGCTGTGCCCCCCACCTTGGGAAGAGCCCAGCAGCCCCTTGTTGGGGGCGTGGTGAGGAGGAGCTGTTTGGTCACACCAACCTTTCTGCACCTCCCACAGGGAGCTGCTGACGATGGTCCACCAGCGCTGGGCCTCCCGCTCCTCTGGGAAGGTGAATCCCAAGGGACTGTCCGAGGAGCCAGGGATAGAGAGCTCATGGCTGGTGGGGCCCCGCACGCGGTACGAGATGTCCCACAGGTCGTACTCAGCAATGAGCTGGAGAGCAGAGGGGTCAGGGGGCCAGGTTAGGATGGAGAGAGGGAGGCATGGCATGGAAACAGCCTTGAATGCACAAAACTGGCCTCAAATGCCCCAAGATCAGCCTTTAATGCACTAAATTCAGCCTGAAATGCACCCTAAGTCTGGCCTGAAATCCCCAAACCTGGCTTGAAATGCACCAAATCAGCCTGTAATGACCCAAAATGGGTCTCAAACACCCCAAAGTCTGCCTCTAATGCACGAAATCTGGCCTGAAAAGCACCAAATTCAGCCTTTAACACCCCAAATTGGGCCTGAAATGCCCCAAACGTGGCTTCAAATGCACCAAATCCAGCCTCTAATGCACCAAATCCAGCCTCTAATGCACCAAATCTGGGCTCAGAGACTTCAAGTGCTCCCAAATCAGCCTCAACTACCCCAGAATCAGTTTGGTCTCTTCCAACTCAAAGGACTCTGTGACTCCACGAGTGAAGCTCATTAACTTCTACATGGACCTGTTGGAGCAGGGCTGGAGGAAGCCACAACAATGACGGGAGGGCTGGAAGCCCTCTGCTGCGAGGCCAGGCTGCGACAGTTAGGGGTGTTCACCCTAGAGAAAAGAAGCTCCAGGAACAGTTTCTGGTGGCTTTCCAGGACTTCAAGGGGGTTCCAGGAGAGCTGAGGAGGACCTTGATGAGGGGTGTAGGGCCAGGCCCAGGGATGCTGGGTTTGAACTGGAAGAGGGAAATGGACCCTAGAGCTGAGAAGGAAATTCTGCACTGGGAGGGTGTGGAGAGCCTGGTCCAGGCTGCCCAGAGAGGTGGGAGATGCCCCAGCCCTGGAACCATCCCAGGTAGCTTGGCTGGGGCTCCGAGATCCGGTTGCAGACCCCCCTCTTCGAGTCCGAGTCCCCACACCCAGCAGCACTATCTGGGAGGAGAGTCGGTTACCGCCGCAGCGGGGGGCTCTCCCCTGTCTCACGGCAGGGCCCAGCGCCGGTTCTCCGGCACTGGGGACGGGGTGGGGAGGAGGACACTGATCCCCACCCTCGGCCGCTGCCCTCGCCCTTCCCCGGGGTCCCCCCTTTCTCACCGCGCCGCCGGCCGCCTCTGGGTGGCGCAGGCCGAGTCGGAAGCGGCGCTGACCGCCGGCCTCCGGTTCAACACTGAGCTGCAGGCGGAGCGCGGCGGCGGCAGGCAGCGACAGGAGGCGAGAGGCCTGCGCCAGCCCTGCCCGAACCGTCATCAACACCGTGGGCGGCGGCGGCGGCGCCGGGACCGCGGACGGAGCCGAGGCCGGAGCGGGGGCACCGGGCAAAGCCATCGCGGCCGCCGCCGCCGCCTTTTTCCGCCTCTGCCAGCACTTCCACCGGAAACGCGTCCCCGACTCACAGCGTTCCGGCAGCGCCCGGGCACGGCCGGCGGGAAACGTGACCCCGCGGCCCAAGGTTCCGGATCCAGACGAGTCCCCCGGTCCCTCCCCTTGCTCCGCTCCCTGGGGCGCAGCGCAGCGCCGAGCCCATAGATGGCGCCTCTCACCCCCTGCCTTGATTGACAACCGCTCCCCCCGTCTTTGTCCCTGGCAGCCAATCAGAACTCGGAGCGCTCCGGCATGTGGGCGGAGCCTTGAAGCTCCCCTTGCGGAGGGCGGGAGCACTGCCCTGATTGACGTCCCTATCAGCCAGCGGGGGTGGAGAGCCGCGGCGATTGCCAGGGCCGGCCTCCAATAGGGAGGAGCGGGCTGTCAGCCGCTACTTGGGACGGACGGGCCGAGGGTGGGGCCTTGCCGCTTGTTGTCGTCCGGTGCCTGAGGAGAAGATCGTCCGCTCGTTCGCTCATCGTCACCGGGAGACTCCCAGGTCTCGCTCAACCGCTCGCTCCGTCCCGAGCACTCGGGGACATGTCGAGGTGGGCGGAGGCCCGGTGGGCCGGAGCCAGACGGCGGACGGCGGCCGAGGCATACTCGCCCTCCTCCAGCTTTCCCCGGAGACGCTTCTTTTTACAAACGTTCCGAGCGTGAAGGAGTTGTCACGGCGAGGAGGCCCCGCTGGGACCGAGAGCAGAAAACGCCGGTAAGACCGCTCTCATCGCCGCCCCCCACGATGAATACCCCCCCTTTTTCCGCGGACCACATTTCCCAGCGTGCACCGTGGTGGTGCGCAGGGCACCAGCTGCGCTTCGACCGCGTGGGGCATGCCGGGAGCTGTAGGCTCAATGGGCTCCCCTCCGTTACTGCGCGGGGCATGTCGGGAGCTGTGGGCCGGTGAGCGCGGGGCACGCCGGGAGCCGTAGGCCTGAGCGGGCCCCGCGGGGCATGCCGGGCCGGCGCCTCTGCTTCCCGCCCAGCGGGGCCTGTCACCTTCAGGGCGGACCGCAGGACCCAGGGTTGGGCCTGCCTCCGGCGGTGTCCCTAGGGGAGAGCCGTGCCCGGGAAGGGCCTGTGTTGGCTGCCAGTGCCTCGGGGCTGTGCTACAGGCCGCGCCTGGTCCTGTCTGTGTTTTCCCAGTTGTGGTGCGTGTGGCGGCTCCTTTTGAATGCCGCTGCTCCTCTGGCTCCTCCCCGGTCCTCCCCAGCTCCCCGTCCTTCTCCTTCCCATCTCCAGTGTACCCCTTCCACCCCTGCCAACGCTCCCACCTTCTGCACAGGTAACTCAGCGGAGGTCAGAGCTGGTTCCTCCCCAGGCCAGACTGCACCAGCCATGGTGGTCACCATCCTCAAGAGGAAGTCGTGGCCCATGTTCATAGCCTGACCTCTTGCACTCCAAAATCTTTCTTTCCCTTTCACTTTTATCAAGGCTGAGCTCTTCAGGTCATCTCTCACATGTTCCTTTGTTCAGCTGCTTTTACACTGGGTGGTTCCCTACCATCCTGCTGAGCTTTTGCTCCTCAAGGCCTCAACTTGGCCTTTGTTGCCAGATCTGTTCTGGTCAGAAGCAAGTTGGCACATCCCAGCTTCTTCCTGGAGTGGTTCTTTAGTGGGAGACCACCAGCTCTGGATTTCATGGTGCCTGCTTCCATGGCCTGCCCTTGGGTCCCACCAAGGCCAGGAAGGCTCCAGGCTGGGGGCAGAGGGGCTGGAAAGTGCCTGGTGGGAAAGGCCCTGGGGGGTTGGTGGCAGCAGCTGGAGAGGAGCCAGAGTGTGCCCAGGTGGCCAAGAAGGCCACCAGCAGCCTGGCCTGGAGCAGCCCCAGGGTGGGCAGCAGGAGCAGGGCAGGGTTGGTTCCCCCTGGACTGGGGACATTGGCAAGCTCACCTCTGCAGTGCAGGGCTCAACTTTAGGCCCCTGAGTCTGAGAAGGACCTTAAGGGGCTGGAGGTGTCCAGAGAAGGGCAAGGAAGCTGGGGAAGGGTCTAGAGAAGAGAAAGGGTCTGGAGAACTTGTGAGGAGCAGCTGAGGGACCTGGGGGTGTGGATCCTGGAGCAATGAAGGCTGAGGGGAGACCTTGTGGCTGTCTGCAAGTCCCTGAGAGGAGGCTGGAGCCAGGTGGGGCTGAGATCTACCTATAGCAGAGGTTCTCCATCCCTCTGATCATCTCTGTGGGCTCCTCTGGACATGCTCCATGACCTTTGTGTTGGGTCTCCAGAGAGCTGGACCCAGGATACCAGGCGGGGTCCCGCCAGAGCGGAGCAGAGGGGCAGAATCCCCTCCCTTGTCCTGCTGGTTGACGCAGCCCAGGACATGCTTGGGTTTTCCAAAGCTCCAAGAGGAAAATTCCAGCCCCAAAAGCACTGGAGGCCTCAGGAAGGAGGAGGGGATCTTGGTGACCTCCCTGAGGTGCCCTGGTCCCCACTTGCAGGGTGTCCTTCCTCAGCAGGATCCGCTTTGCTGCAGCCGTTGTGCCGGGAATCGCCGCGGGAGCCGGGAGCATGAAGCTGCTGGAGAACTCCAGCTTTGAAGCCATCAACTCCCAGCTGACAGTGGAGACAGGAGATGCTCACATCATCGGGAGGTGAGGCTGGGGAGAGCGGAGGATGGGGGAGAGGCTGGAAGGAGGAGAGGCTAGAAGGAGCAGAAGCTAGAGGAGAGGATGGAGGGAGGCTGGAGAGAAATTGGAAGGAGAAGAGGGCAAGGAGAGACTGAAAGAGAAGATGGAGGGAGGAGAGGCCAACAAGAGGCTGAAGGAGAGGAAAGGATAGAAGAGAGACTGAAGGGAGGAGGGCCCAGGAAGAGACTGGAAAGGAGGCCAGCAGAGAGGTGAAGGAGAAGGTGGAGGAAGGAGAGGCTGGAGGGAGGCTAGAGAGAAATAGGAGGGAGAAGAAGGCAGGAGGAGGAGAGGTCAGAGGGAAGAGAGACTGGAAAGAGGAGAAGAGGTGTTGGGGTGGTTCTGGTGGCCCTGAAAAGCCTTTTTGGGGCTTGGTGCTGGTTTGGGACACATAGGGGTGGTTCTGATGTGTCCCTCAGGATTGAGAGCTACTCCTGCAAGATGGCTGGAGATGACAAGCACATGTTCAAGCAGTTCTGCCAGGAGGGACAACCCCACGTCCTGGAGGCCCTGTCACCTCCTCAGACCACGGGGATCAGCCCCAGCAGGTACCACAGGCTTGTGTGTGTCCCCTGCACCATGGAGAGCAGGGTGGGGATGGGATCTGGGGACTCCTTAAAGGTGGATGACATAATTTCTGAGGTTCTGGACTGGCTTCTCTACTTCTTCATGGAGTTGTGGAGGTTGGAAGAGGAGCTTCTGGCATCCAGCCACAGACCCAGCACTGCCAGGGTACCACCAAACCATGGCCCACGGCTTTGAAAGCCCTCCAGGGATGGGGACTCCACCATTGCCCTGGGCAGCCTGCACAAGCCTCAAGGGGCAGAAATTGTTCCCCATGGCCAACCTCAAACTCCCCAGGCACAACATGTGAGGCCACTTCCTCTTCGCCCAACCCTTGGCACAAGAGATCTCAGCCCCACCTGGCTCCAGCCTCCTCTCAGGGACTTGCAGACAGCCACAAGGTCTCCCCTCAGCCTCCTTTGCTGCAGGCTTCACACCCCCAGCTCCCTCAGCTGCTCCTCACAAGTGCTCCCGACCCTTCTTCTCCCGACCCTTCTTCTCCCGACCCTTCTTCTCCCGACCCTTTCCCAGCTCCCTTGCCCTTCTCTGGACACCTCCAGCCCCTTAAGGTCCTTCTTGGGCTCAGGAGCCCAAAGCTGAGTCCAGCACTCCAGGGGTGGCCTCCCCAGTGCCCTCAGTTTAGGGGCACCATCCCTGCCCTGCTCCTGCTGCCCACCCTGGGGCTGCTCCAGGCCAGGCTGCTGGTGGCCTCCTTGGCCAGCTTGGGCACACTCTGGCTCCCCTCCAGCCGCTGCTGCCAACCCCCAGGGCCTTTCCCAGCAGGGCAGCTCTTTGCTGGCTGCTGTTCAGTGGTGGCCATGCTGGTGACACCTCTCACCTGACTGTTGTGTCCTGTCAGGCTCGGCAAGAGCCAGGGTGGGGACGAGGAGGGTCCCCTCAGTGACAAGTGCAGCCGCAAGACCCTCTTCTACCTGATCGCTACCCTCAACGAGTCCTTCCGCCCCGACTACGACTTCAGCGCTGCCAAGAGCCACGAGTTCAGCCGGGAGCCCAGCCTCAACTGGGTAGGTGGCCAAAGCCTCCTGAGACCAGGCAGCAGGGGGTGCGCCCTGCTTCTCCAGGAGCTCCTCCGTGCTGCCACCGTCCCGGGGAAGCCATTGCAGACCGCCCCCCTTGCTCTCTCCTCTGACACAGTCAGCCTTGGGATGAAGCAGATCTTCCCCAGGAAGAGCTTTGTGGGATGGTTTCTCCAGGGGGAGGTTTCTGGGATGTCCTTTTCTCCAGCCATGGTGGCTGGCTTACTGTCTTCTGGCCATCAGGGTTCATCCAGGCTGCTCTAGTCCAGGAGGAGATAGACCAGAAAATGTCCTCCCTGACCAGGGAAGTTTGCAGAGAGGCTTCCAAGAAGCCACCAGGCTCTGCACTGGGAGAGACTTGGCTTGTGTGTGCCCCATACATCTCAGAATCCCACAATCCTGGTGTGGTGGGGTGGGAAGAGACCTCTGGAGCTCACGCAGTTCAACCCTCCTGCTCTGGCAAGGTCACCCGCAGCAGGTGCCCAGGATGCCAGTGCCCAGGTGGCTTTGGAAGCTCTCCACACAAGGAGAGCACACACCTCTCTGGGCAGCCTGCTCCAGGTTCTGAGGTCCTGGTGGGTCTCTGCAGGTGGTGAATGCTGTCAACTGCAGCCTCTTCTCTGCTGTCCGGGAGGATTTCAAGGCCCTGAAGCCACTTCTGTGGGATGCGGTGGACGAGGAGATCTGTCTCTCAGAGTGTGACATCTACAGGTAACCTTCTGGCCACCCAAACATGACGTTTTGTGGGGTAGCTGTGAGGACTCACCTGGAGCAGGGCACTTGACTGGCCCCCAGCTTCCTATCCCTAGAGATGCTCTTTTGTTGCTGTCCCATCCCACACAGAACCTTTGGAGATCTCCTCCCCAGGTAGCTGGGGGGGTCTCATCCTTCTTCTAAAGCCAACTAGGGGACATGGTATGGTTCCTATCACCTGACAACTGGTCCAAGTAGCCACCCAGCTCTTGAGCACACCAGCTCAAGGTGGCTCTGAGCTCACCCAGTTTCTCCAGTGTCTAACTGGTGGTCAGGCATTGGAGCAGGCTGCCCAGGAAGGTGGTGGAGCACCATTCCTGGAGGTGTTCATGAACATGTAGATACAGCAGGCACTTGGGGACACTAAGTGTTCATGGTGGTGTTGGGTCGATGGTTGGACTTGATGATACTAAAGGTCTTCTCCAACCATAATGATTCCATGATTCTAACTGAGACAGGAACAGGGCTGGCACAGGGAGCAGAACCTGCCACAGTGTCCCTCATGCTTTTCCTCTTGCTGTTGCAGCTACAACCCCGATCTGGACTCAGACCCTTTTGGAGAAGATGGCAGCCTCTGGTCCTTCAACTACTTCTTCTACAACAAGAGGCTGAAGAGGATTGTCTTCTTCACCTGCCGCTCCATCAGGTCAGGCCCCAAGTCACCCTAAGCCACTCTCAAGCTGTCACCCTGCAGAGGAGGAACCTTTGGCCACCACCAGCTCCTGAGCCCTGTGTGGTGGATCTGTGTCCTCTGGGCACCCTGGCCAAGGCATGGAGCTCCAGCGGAGCCTGGTCTCCTCCTGAGACACCCACGGACAAGCTGAGGGGAGCTGAGGTCCCCATGGTGCCCCTTTGCCTGGCAGGGGACACTGAGGGAGGGGACACTGAGGCCCTGGGGGGCCCTGCCCGTGGCCAGCCCCTCTTCCCTCTTGCCCCCCCAGCGGCTTTGCCTACACCCGCCCCGAGGGTGGCCAGGAGCTGGACATGGACCTGGGTGAGGAGGACAGCGAGAAGAAGGGGGATGGAGACACCGAGAGTGGCAGCATCGAGGAGGACAGGTGAGGAGCTCGGGGTGCAGACCAGGAGCTTCCTCTGCTGATCACGAGGCTGGGCCTCCAAACTTCCTGCCCAGACCATGCTGGGATCTGGGATTTCCCTCCCCTCCCAGTGCCCATCCACCCCACCTCCTCCCCCAGACCAGTACCACCCAGTCACACCAGTCTCCTTGCTTGCAGGTTGCAAGTTCTCTGCATCTGACCATGCCCAGCAGCTCCCAGGTGCCAGCAGGACCCCCCTGGCTCCTTCTGCCATGTCCCCCCCAATGCCAAGGCAGCCCCCAGCCCCGCATCTGCCTCCCCCCCCAGCCACCGCCACCTGGCTCAGCCCCACACTGACACTGGAGGACCTTCCCAGTACCCAGAACTGGTATGGACTGGAAGCAGCTGTGGCCTCCTGGCCCTACTGAGGATGTGGCCATGGCCAAGCTGTTGTCCCCACTGAGGGGGAGGGGTCTTGGCCAGCCCTTCAGGACACCCCCCCCCAAACTTCTGCTGCACTTTCTGGCTGCACTGACCCCTCAGACTCCTGCTGGGCTCCACAGCTCCCAGTTCCTTACTGGTGGTGACCCAGCCAGCGCCGTCCCCCTGTCCTCTGGCTCCGTCCGTCTGTCAGGCGAGGGGGGGACACATCCAGCTGCCTGCCCCCTGAGCCTCCCCCCCTCGCCTGAGAAGAGCTGCTGCTGGCAGGGGGTTGCTTTGCTCCTGCCCCCCCTCCCCTGCACTGATTGCCTCCCTCGTTTTGTGGGGTTTGGTTGGGTTTTGGTAGCCTTTTACTGGTGGCACCAGTAGCCTGCACTGGTTCCATGCTGGGGGACCCACTGGGGGTGAATATTGTCCTGGGGAGGGATGAGGGGAGGATCAGCTTGCACATACCCCCCAGGGCTTCCTGGGTTTGATCTTGAACCACAAATGGCTTTGGCAGGTTTGGGGGGACCCCAAGTGCCTCCCTGCGCACCCAGGCACATGGAATTTTGGGGGATGTCAAGTCCCCCCCTTCCCACACAGAATTTTGGGGGGCAAGTAGCCTCCCTCCCCACCTAGGCACCCAGAATTTTGGGGGATACCAAGTCCCCCCATCCCCATCCAAAGTTTTGGGGTGTGCCAAGTCCCCCCCTGCTCCCCACCCCCCACACAGAATTTTGGGGGTCAAGTCACCTCTCCCTACCTGTTTTTTGGGGGGTGTACCAAATTCCCCCTTCCCCCCCCAGGCACCCAAAGTTTTAGGGGGGTACCAAGTGCCCCCTTAAGTGCCAGGTCAGGTGGGGGGTCTCAGCTGAGCACGCACAAATGAGGGGCAACACCCAAACTGTCTCACTCCAAATAAGCCCACATGGAGCTCCTGTGGGGGTCCTCACCCCTTGGGGGGACGCTTCCTGTGCACCCCTCCTCTGTCTGGGGGGGTTCTCAGTGGCAGGGGCTGGTTTGGGGCAGGGTGGGGAAGGTGCCCCAAGGCTGGAGACTCCCCTTACTGAGGGGATGCTTCCCTGGGGGAGTTTCTTCCAGGCATGGATGCTGTGGGGTGTCCCTGTCCCCTGGGGGTGCAGGGAGAGGACAGAGAGAGACCCTCCCCACCCAGCACCACCAGTGGTAGGGGCTGTCTTAGCACCAGTGGCTTTTCCCAGCTCCCAGATTCCTCCCAAAAGAGGGAAAATCGTTGGGTTCGAGTTGGAATTTTTCCCTCTCAACTCCTCAGCTTGGCTTCCAGCCCGGGGGTGGCTTTGCACCAGCTCCCATAGGACCCCCGTTGCGTCCACCCCCCCCCCCAGCCCTGGAAGGGGCAGGAATAGGACAGGTTCTTGTGCCCCCCACCCAGTCCTCTTTGGACCCCCAGCAGGGAGGTTCAGCTCACAGCGCAGCATTGGACCCTCGCACCAATAAAGAGTTTCTGTCACCCGCCCCTCCTTCCCTTGGCGACACCGCATGGGGGTGGCACCGGGACAACGTCAGCAACAAGCCGGGGGCAGCACGGGCACCGGATTGGGCACCCCCCCTGCCCCGGGGACAACACGGGGAGTGCCCGGGTGTCAGCACCGGGTCCCTGCTCCTCACGGGGCTCTTGTTATCGCCGAGACTCCGAGGGTCACTGTTGGCGGGGCACCGGGCAGCTTTCCAGTGAAGGAGCTGGGGGCTGCTCCGCCCCTCATCCCACTGGGCAACAGCCGAGGGGGTGCAGGAATGTTTCCGCGCCCGCAGGATGTGATGCTGACCGAGTTCTAGGGGGCGTGCGGTGAAGGGCCACAGAGAAACGGCAGCAGCGTAGCGGGAGCCTGCCTCAGGCACCCGGAGCCGCCGGACGCGCACCAGGACCCCGCGGCACTGCGGGCTGCCGCCTCCTGAGGCCCTTCCTCCACGGGCCCGCCCTCTCGGGGGCTCTGCTGTAGTTGATAGGCTCCTTCTCGGGCGGGTGCCGCCTGCGCAAAGCTCATTGGCTGCCTTACCAGCCAATCTCCCTGCGGTTGCTAGGGCGCGGCCGCCATGTGAGAGACGCCGGCCAAGATGGCGACTGCGGCGGAGGAGGCTGCCATGGCGGAGCTGGTGGAGCTGCTGGCCCCGGCGGCGGGCGAAGCGGCCCGGGCAGGCGCGGCCGAGGCTGCGCTGGCGCTGTCCGGGGATGCGGCGGGGCGGCGGCTTCTGGCGGGGCGATCAGAGGCCCTCACGGCGCTGCTGGAGTTGGCGGCGGGGCCTTACCCTCCGTCCGGGCCCTGCCCGCCGGCCGCCCGCCACGCTCTGGGCTGCCTGGTGAACGTCTCGGCCGAACCGGAGGCCCGAGAGCCGCTGCTGGCCGGGCTGCCCGCGTTGCTGAATCTGCTACCGGGGGGAGCTGCCTGTGGCGTGCTCGCCAACCTCTGCCGGGAGTGGCGAGCGGCCCGACGGGTGCTGCAGGGCCTGCGGGAGCGCGGTACCGGGCTGGATCCGCTCCTGCAGGCCCTGGGGGAGCCCCAGCCGCCGCCACAGCTCGGGCCGCTGCTCTGCAACCTCAGCCAACTGCCCGAGGGACGCCGCGGGCTCCTTGACCGTTCCCGGTAGGACTCCGGGTTGGAGCTAGGGACCGTCTGTGGCCTGGTGGGACCGGCCCGTTGTGAGCGTTCGTGGCCCGCAGGTGTTCGGTGCAGCGGCTGCTGCCCTTCACGCAGTACCGGGACTCCGTGATCCATCGCCGGGGCATCGTGGGGGCCCTCAGGAACTGCTGTTTCCAGTACGGTGAGAGCCAGCAGTGAGCCCAGACCCCGGGAAACCGGCTGCCGGGAGCGGCTGCCCTCGCTCGGGACTGCCGGAGGTTGTCCCCAGCCCACCAGCGCTGCTGGGAATGACTGGGAGGGAGCTTTCTTCAGGGCAGCCCCCGTGGGCCTGGGCTTTAGAGCAGTGACCAGAGCAGTGTTGGTGACAGCGTAGGAAGAGTCCTGGAGTTTGGTGGCAGCGGCTGGAGAGGAGCCAGAGTGTGCCCAGGTGGCCAAGAAGGCCACCAGCAGCCTGGCCTGGAGCAGCCCCAGGGTGGGCAGCAGGAGCAGGGCTCCTGACTCCAAGAAGGACCTGTAAGGAGCCACTGAGGGACCTGGGGGTACTGAGCTTGGAGCAGAGGAGGCTGAGGGGAGACCTTGTGGCTGTCTGCAAGTGCCTGAGAGGAGGCTGGAGCCAGGTGGGGCTGAGATCTCTTGTGCCAAGCATTGGGCCAAGAGGCAGCAGCCTCAAATTGTCCCAGGGGAGGCTGAGGTTGGCCATGAGGAACAATTTCTGCCCCTTGAGGCTTGTGCAGGCCTGGCCCAGGCTGCCCAGGGCAGTGGTGGAGTCCCCATCCCTGGAGGGGTTTCCAGGCTGTGGAGCTGTGGTGCTGAGGGCCTTGGTTTGGTGGTGCCCTGGCACTGCTGGGTCAGTGGTTGCTCAAAGATCTTTTCCAACCCATTGCATGATTCTGCTTCTCTTTCCAGTTCCACTGGTGGGTGGAGCTGGTTGGGGCTCGGGAGCCAGGCTGGGCTTTGCTCCTTGGTTTTGGCAACTCCCCTGATTCTGGGTTGTCTCCAGAGGACCACGAGTGGCTGCTGAGTGAGGAGGTTGATATCCTGCCCTTCCTGCTCCTACCTCTAGCAGGTCCTGAGGAGCTTCCTGAGGAGGAGATGGAACGTAAGGAAGTGTCCCAGGGGATGAGGGGGTGGCAGGGGCCTGCTGGGTGCCACCTCCTCAGGCTGCTTCTCTCCCAGGACTGCCTGTGGATCTCCAGTACCTGCCCCAGGACAAGCAGAGAGAGGAAGAACCAGACATCAGGAAGATGCTTCTGGAAGCCCTCATGCTGGTGAGTTCTCAAATCATGGTGGGGCCAGTGGTGTGGAGCTGCGTGGGGGGATCTGGTAGAAAGGTGTCAGGGCTGCTCCAAAACTGTACCAGGGTCAGGAGGTCCTTATGGAGAAGTGGTGGCCAGGTTGGGTGGTGTCTGCTCCTGTCCAGTATCTTCATGAATCATCTGGATGATGGAGCAGAGCCTGTTCAGTGATGACACCAAGCTGGGAAGAGTGGCTGGTACACCCAAGGGTCATGGTGGCACCCAGAGGGACCTCAGCAGACTGGAGAAATGGCCCAGCAAGGACTTTGTGGAGCTCAGCAAGGGCTTGTCCTTGACCAAGCCTAGGCAGTAGAACCTGCAGAGGAATGATGGGCTGGAGAGCAGGACACCAGGTGAGACATGAGGCAGCAGCATGGTCCTGTGGCAGAGGCACATGGTGTATGAGAAGTGTCACAGCAAGTGACTACAGTGGTGAGGCTGCTCCTGGAGTGCTGGATCCAGTTCTGAGCTCCCCAGGACAAGAGGGACACAGTGGAGAAAGTCCAGTGAAGGGCCACGAGGATGGCAGAGGTTCCACCATCCAGGATGGTGATGGAACTGAAGAATCTCTGCTCTGAGGAGAGGCTGAGGGAACTGAGACTGCTCAGCCTGGAGAAGACTCTGGAAGATCTCATTCATGTCCAAGGGAGTGAAGAGGAGCTGGGCTCTTCCCCGTGGTGCCCAGTGCCAGAACTGCAGACCACGGGCACAAACTGGGACACTTGACCATCAGGAGACACTTTGTCACTGCCCTGGCACAGGTTGTCCAAGGAGGTGATGTTGGAGTCTCCATCCTTGGAGATTCTCCAGACCCATCTGGACATGATCCTGAGCGGCCCCACTTGAGGAACAGGTGACCTCCAGATGTCCCTTCCCTGCCCAACCAGCCCTCCTGTGTTGGGAAGAGCTACCCAGCTGATGTCCCCTGAGCTTCTCCAGCCTCACCCATACACCACTCCCATGGTCCCCATGGCTCTGGGGCCCCCACCCCCGCCCCACATGGTGGTGTTTTGTCGCCTTGCAGCTGACAGCCACCAAGGGTGGCCGCCACACGCTGAGGGACAAGGGCACCTACCTGGTCCTGCGGGAGCTGCACCGCTGGGAGCGGCACCAGGAGGTGCTGCTGGCCTGCGAGAAGGTCATCCAGGTGAGGAGCAGGAAGGTCTTGGGAGGGGGGAGGCTGGGGCCTGGGTCTGGAGTTCTGCTGCCCACCTGCTGCTGCCCCTCCCTCATTGGGCTGTGGGCTCCATGTAGAGGGATGGGGGTCAGGGACTTGTCTGGGTGGGGCTGGATTAGGGGACAAGGAGATGTGTGGGTGGGGGTCACCTCTGTGGGATGTGTGGGTTGGGGTCACCTCTTTGGGATGTGTGGGTGGGGGTCACCTCTTTGGGATGTGTGGGTTGGGGTCACCTCTTTGGGATGTGTGGGTTGGGGTCACCTCTGTGGGATGTGTGGGTTGGGGTCACCTCTTTGGGATGTGTGGGTGGGGGTCACCTCTGTGGGACATGTCTGAGTCCCCTGTGTCCCTGCTGTAGGACATTTGGGGGGGAGGGGGGGGGGGGCAGAGAAATGCCTGTGTGGGGATCCCAGCTGTGGGTGGGGGTCAGGAATACGTCTGGGTTAGGAGTCACCTCTTTGGGACATGACCTGGGTGGGGATTAGGGCTGGTTGAGCATCCCCATTATGTGGCAGGGTGGTGAGGAGGAGGAGGGTGGGGGTCCCAGCATCCTTGTCACCCCTCCCTCTCACTAGGTGCTGATTGGGGATGAGCCTGGCCCAGGCATGGAGAACCTTCTGGAAGTGAAGATCCCTGAGGAGGTGGAGCAGGAGCTGCAGCGCCTGGACAGGGAAGAGGAGAAGAAGCAGGAAGAGGAGCAGGAGGAGCCCCCGCGGTGAGGAGCTGCCCTGCTCCGTGTCACCCACAGACTGCCCCCACTGCCACCCCATGGCAGCTGGGCCCCAAACCCCCCACTGCTGCGGGGGGGCATGTTTGTGATTTGGGGGGGGTTGGCGTGGGGTGGTCCTGCAGGGCAAGGAATCCCCCCCTGACTTCCCAGCTTCCCAGGGGCTGGAATTCCCAGGGGCAGGTTCCAGAGCTTCCCACACCCCTATCCCTCCAGCATGGAGGTGCCACAAAAGTGCCTGGTCAAATAAAAGGGTTTCAGCCCAAAAGTGCTGGGGGGAATGGGGAGGATGGTGGGGAGAAGGGACTGGAAACGTCTGGGGGTGCTGGGAGGGCCAGGGGGGAACTGAGGGGGTGCTAGGAGGGGACTGGGAGAGTCTGGGTTGGGACTAGGGGTACTGGGAGGGGTCTTGGGGGAACCAGGAGTGTCTGGGTGTGCTGGGGGTGAACTGGAAGGGTTCTGGCGGGAACTGTGGGGTGCCAGGAGGGGACTGGGAAGGACTGGGTTGCGACTGGGGGTGCTGAAGGGAAAGGAGAGGTGAAACTGGGAGGCTCTGGGGGGAATTCTGGGGATGCTATGCGGTCCTCCATGGTGGGGGGCAAGCAGGGAGCAAGAGGTGCAGGGGAGGGTGCACTGGGCACTACTGGGGCATACCGGAGGGAGGCTGGGTGGGGGTGTCCCTGGGCTTCAGGGACAGGGCGAGGGTGGGGGGGTCCCTGTCTGTGGGACACCCCTGTGCAGCGGGTCGCGGACTAGGGACGGGGTTCCCCCCCGGGATGCACGATGGAGGGGAGCGCCTCCCGGCGGGGCTGGGCCACATTGCGCATGCGCGCGAAGGGACGGGGCCTGCCGGAAGTAGGCGTCCTCAGTGGGCGTGTCTACCGGAAATAGGCGTCTCTGGGGGAGGGGCTAAAACCCGGAAGCGGTGCGGGGGGTGCTGAGGAGGGGTTGGTTCAGCGGTGGCCGCGGTGAGTGAGGGCGGTGGGGAGGGGACTGGGGAGGGACAGCGGAGAGGCCTGAGGGGACCACGGGACCTGAGGCGGGTTAGGGGACATGAGGCTGACCCCTTCCGAGCCGGAGGGGAGCTGCCGGGGGTGGCTTTGGGGCCCAGAAGGGCTGGTAGCGGTGAGCGGCTGGTAGCTCCTGTCCCCTGGGGAGCTGCCTGGAGCATCCTTGGGAGCTTCCCGGGTCGTTCTTCACATCTTTGGGAGCTTCCCATGTCTTCCCGCTCACCCTTGAGAGCTCCCTGTGACCTTCTTCCCACCCTTGGGAGCTCCCCGTGGCCTCTTCCCGTTTCTGAGCGCTGCCTTTGCCCCCCTTGGGAGGGGGATGCCGCTCTTCCCGCTTTTAGGAGTTCCTTGTCTCCTTTTCCGCTTTTCGGAGCTTCCCATGTTGCCCCTCTCACTCTTGGGAGCTCCATGTGTCCCTTTTCCCACCTTTGGGAGTTTCTCATGCTTCCCTTGGAAGCTTCCTTCCCGTATCCCCCTTCCCGCCTTTGGGAGCTGCCCGTGCTCCCCTTCCCGCAGTCGGGAGCCCCTCGTATCCCCCTTCCCGCCTTTGCGAGCTGCCTTTGCCTCTCTCGGGAGCTTTGCATGTTCCCTGTCCCACTTTCAGGAGCTTCTTGTGCTCCCCTTCCCACCTTTTGGGAGCTGCCTGTGCCTCCCTTGGCAGCTTCTCATGCCCTCCTTCCCGTCCTGGATAGCTTCCCATGCTCCTTTCCCACTTTTGGGAACTGCCTATGCCTCCTTCCCATTTTGGGGAGCTTCCCCTGCCTCCCCATTCCTGATGGGAATAACCCTGCTGAGATCTCCCCCTCCACAGTGGTGCTGAAGCTTTGGTGCCCATTCCAGGCCCCTGCCAGCACTGTAAAACTGGGAATGCTGCAGCTCCCCCGGGGCAGTGAAATTCCCACCTTGGCTGGGACTTTTCCAGATTGGAATCCAGGGCAGGATTTGCCTTTCCTTGGTCTCCTCTGTGACTTGATCCCAGCTCTGTAATGGGCTGAAAATGGCCGGAAAAGGTGGTGGTGGTGGTGGTGCTGTGGTGGGGCAGATGCCCTGATATCCATGTGGGAATGGCATAGAACAAGCTCTTTGGAAGCTGTCTGGAGTGGAGAAGGCTCCATAGGCGGCACTGGGCTTGGAGCAGCAGGAAAAGTCCTGAATTTTGGGTTTGAAATCCTGATTTCCCTAAAAAAATTGTTGTTGCCTGGGGCTGTTGAGGAGCTGCAGCCTTCCCAGGCCCTCGGCAGGAGCTGGAAACTTCGTGGGTTTTTGGGACAAGTATTTGGAGCACGGCCCTGGCTCCTGCTGAGAGCTGGCACAGGCTCAGCAGGTTTGGGGATGGTGGTTAGGAATTCCTGGATGGATTTTGGGATTTACATTAGAAGGTCCAGGCTGGGTTTTGGAATGGGGGTTAGGAATTCCTGGTCAGCTTTTGGGACTGTGGTTAGGAATTCCTCCACAGATTTTGGGGTTTGGGCTAGGAATTCCTGGCCAGCTTTTGGGATTTGGGTTGGGAATTTCTGGCTGCGTTTTAGGATGATGGTTAGGAATTCCTCACTGGATTTGGATTAGGAGTTCCTGGCCAGTTTCGGGATTTGGGTTAGGAGTTCTTGGCTGGATTTTGGGATCATGGTTAAGAATTTCTGGCTGGATTTTGGGATGCGAGTTACAGGTTCCTGGCCAGGCTTTGGGATCAGGGTTAGGAATTCCTGGTGATAACTCAAGGGGCATAGCCAGGAGTGGGGGTTTTCTTTCCCACCCTCTTCTCCTGATGGAAAATCTCCTCCTGTCTGCAGGTCAGGAAGGGGAACGTGGGATGTGCCCCCTCCAGCTCCCACCTCCCTAGGGAAGCCGCCGGGCTCCATGGAAGCGCAGCGCCTGCTGCCCGCCGGATCCTCGGACCCAGAGCTGGGGCTCCCCTGCTGGCCAGCACCTGCTGGATTGCCATCCCTGCACCAACCATAGGGCTTCTCTTCTGCCTTCCTGCTTCTGGCCTTGGTTTTCCCACCTGGATCCGAGCTTCCAGGAGCCTTCTCCTTGGGAAGGGAAAAGCAAAGAGTAAAAATAGGTTCCTCAGGGCTGGAGGAGGCTGCCAACCGCCCGCTGCCGGTGGGGACGCTGGGGACACGCAGCATGATGGAGTCCCGCCTCAAACGTCAGTCTGCGGGGCAGGGGAGTCCTGGGCGGGCCCTAGGGAAGCAGCCAGCTGGGAATTCTCCCTCTCACTGCCTCAGCAGGCCAGGAATCAGTTACTTTGTGCTGGAGCAAACCAGCTGGAGGCAGCGGGGTTGGGAGAGGGGAGGGATTTGGTTTCCTTCTCCTCAGTCATTCCCTGCCCTTGGAATTAATCTGGAGCCTCCCCTCCCTACTGCGGATCCTGGGGGATTAATGGGCTCTGGACCTTCCAACTGGTGGAAGAGCTCAGGAGCTTCCCAAGTTAATCCCAGCTAGACCTGGAATTAAGATTCATCCTCATCCTTTTTTTGGTTTTGTGCTCTCCCGCCCTTGCTCTTTTTCTGTTGCTCCCCCCTGCCCCTGCCTTTTGGCACCTTTCATCTTTTTTTTTTTTTCTTTTTTTTTTTTTGTTTTATCCCCATCCCTTTTTTTATTCCCCACCCCTTTTTTATTTCCCCCCTCTTCTTTCACCTTTTATTTCCCCCCCAAAAGGGATGAATAAAGCCCAAACTGGAGAATTTGACCCCCAGATGGAGCATTTACCCCCCAAAGAGGGCCATTTGACCCCCAGATGGAGCTTTAATCCCCCCAAAGAGGGTGTTTGACCCCCAGATGGTTCCTCTATACCCTGCTGCTGAAGGCCCAGAGGCAGGGTTTTGGTAGGTGCTGCCTGGGTGGGACACCACTGGAGGGTTGGTGAAGGTTGAGGCAGCTGAGGATGTGGCCTGTGGGAGCACGGGTGAAGACACTGCACTCCTGTTGCTCCAAAGAGTCCCAGATCTTACCACCTTGCCTTGTCTTGCCCAGGGCTTGCCACAACCTTGATGGATGCCACCACAGATAAGGACCCCCTGGTCCAGGAGCAGATCTACAATGCCTTGTGCTACCTGGGGCAGTCTGAACCGGAGGAGATCCTCAGCTCCTGCGATGAGTACCTGCGGCAGCACGACAAGGTGGGCACTGCCCTGCTCCCTCCTGCTGCCCTTGGGATGCTGGCTCTGGAAGGGCAGGGGCTGGGCTACCAGGCTGGTGGGATCAGCTGGCTGAGAGGTTTGCTCCAAGGGTTGTGTGGATGGAGAAGTGGTGAGAATGTGGTGTCGTGGGTGGGAAATTGGACTGAAACTGGTTGGTGGGCCAAGTTGTTGAGTGGTGGAAATGTTGGCTGGTCCCTTCTTGGGTGCCTCACAGCCCCAGGAGCTCTGGGGTGTGCTCTGGGGCGTGCTCTGGGGCAGCTGTGTGGCCTCAGCTTGGCCAGCTCCTTCTCCATCCCCTTCCAGCTGGCTTATCCTCACCGGGTGATCATCCTGAAGGCCATGGAAACAGTGGTGAGGAACAACATCAACCTCCTGGACAAGAGCACAGTGAAGGTGGTGATATTCTTGGCCTCTAATGAAATGACCAAGTCAAAGGTAGGACCTGAAAGTTCCAGATCCTCTCTTGACACCATCACCGTGGTCAGGTCTGGGCCTGCCCCACTGGTAGAAGTTACTGGGATCCATTTCTGGAAGAGGGGTTTGGGGCTATCCAGAGAGCCCTGGCCAGGCTGGCTGGGAGAGGCCAATGGGAGGAGGTTGACCAAGGCCAAGTGCCAGGTCCTGCCCTTGGGTCCCACCAAGGCCAGGAAGGCTCCAGGCTGGGGGCAGGGAGCTGGAAAATGCCTGGTGGGAAAGGCTCTGGGGGGTTGGTGGCAGCAGCTGGAGAGGAGCCAGAGTGTGCCCAGGTGGCCAAGAAGGCCACCAGCAGCCTGGCCTGGAGCAGCCCCAGGGTGGGCAGCAGGAGCAGGGCAGGGATGGTGCCCCTGGAGTGGAGGCACTGGGGAGGCCACCCCTGGAGTGCTGGGCTCAGCTTTGGGCCCCTGACTCCAAGAAGGACCTGGAGGGGCTGGAGGTGTTCAGAGAAGGGCAAGGGAGCTGGGGAAGGGTCTGGAGAACTTGTGAGGAGCAGCTGAGGGAGCTGGGGGTGTGGAGCCTGCAGCAAAGGAGGCTGAGGGGAGACCTTGTGGCTGTCTGCAAGTGCCTGAGAGGAGGCTGGAGCCAGGTGGGGCTGAGATCTCTTGTGCCAAGGGCTGGGCCAAGAGGAAGCAGCCTCAGGTTGCCCCAGGGCAGGCTGAGGTTGGCCATGAGGAACAATTTCTGCCCCTTGAGGCTTGTGCAGGCCTGGCCCAGGCTGCCCAGGGCAGTGGTGGAGTCCCCATCCCTGGAGGGGTTTCCAGGCTGTGGAGCTGTGGTGCTGAGGGCCATGGGTTGGTGGTGCCCTGGCACTGCTGGGTCACTGGTTGGACTCCAGGAGCTCAAAGATCTCTTCCAACCTCATTGTTTCCATGATTTTGGAAGGGCTTGGCAGGGTAGCTGTGGGAGCAGGAGGGAGACAGGACCTTGAGAGCCTGCTGGTCCCCCTGGGGAGCAGATCACCACAAGTCCTCACCCTGCTGTGTCTCCTGCCCCGTCCCATTCCCCGTGGCGCTGGCAGCCAGCCGTGACCCCTGCCTCACGGGTCCTGTCCTGCCATGGTTCCTCCAGGAGGTGATCAGGGACTGGCAGCAGGCTGCCAGCAATGTCCTGGTGGCAGTGGGACAACGCTTCATCAACAAGGTGATGGAGGAGGTGCTCACCAAGTTCCAGCCTGGGATCCTGCCCCACTACTTCGTGCTGCAGACCTTCGCCAACCTCTCGGTGTCCAACGGTGAGGTGGTGACCTGGGGCTGCCCCGCCAGGGTGGGGAGAGGTTGCTGTGGTTTGGGGGGTGGTGGTTGAGGGGTTGGAGCTCAGGGTGTTCCTCCAGAGCTCTGTGGTGAGGCATCTCCACCATGGCTTGTGTGCTGAGCCAGCCAGCAGGCTTCAGAGGAACTTCTGGATGTCTTGTGGCTTAGAGCTGATCATGCTGGAGATGTGCTGAGAAGGCAAATGGTGTCCTGGCCAAGGGTCCCCTGGGGACATTCAGCAGCACAAGGGAGGTTCTCCTGCCCCTCTGCTCTGCCCTGCTCAGGACACAGCTGCACAACTGGGGTCAGCCCTGGGCTCCCCAGTTCAGAGACTGGGAACTACTGGAGAGAGGCACTGGAGGCTGGGAAGCTGCTGAGAAGACTCTGAGGAGGGAAGGACCTGGGGCTGCTGAGCCTGGACAGGAGAGGACTCAGAGGGAATCTTCTCAACATCTGCAGGGTGGGGGGCAAGAGGCTGGGGCCAGACTCTTGCCAGTGGTGCCCAGGGACAGGCCAAGGGGCACCAGGCACAAACTGGAAGCCAGGAGGTTCCCTCAGGAGCAACCTCTTGGCTTGGAGGGTTCTGAGGCCTGGAGCAGGCTGCCCAGAGAGGTTGTGGAGTCTCCTTGTGTGGAGAGCTTCCAAAGCCAGCTGGGCATGGGGATCCTGGGCACCTGCTGTGGGTGACCCTGCTGTGTGGTGCTCCCACCTGGAGCTGTCACCACCTCTTGTAGCCAACTCCTGCTCCTGGCTGTGGTGAGCAGGGGTCTTCAGGTCCCTGTGGTGGGTCTGTGTCCAGCTCTTGGCCACATGTGATCCTCTCCTGCTTCCTCCCCAGTGTTTGGAATGGTGCCTTTCCTCAACTCCATCCTTGGGACCATGCTGCCCATGCTGGGGATGGCCAAGCAGGACCACATGAAGGCTGTCTTCTGCTATGGTAAGGTCTTTGTGGACCCTCTGGGCTCACAGTGGGGTTGGATGTCCTGTGGGAGGGTTTTTCCTTTCCCTGGAGAAGAAGGAGCTTGCTTGGACTGTTCTGGGCTGTTTGGGAGCAGGAAGCTGGCTGAGTGTGGATGGAGAGCTGTCAGCTTCAGGTCTCTGAGATCCACCAAAAGTCTTTCTCCATGTCCTGCCCAGTCTGGGTCACTCCTATTTCACAGCCCAGTGAGTGCTGGTGGACTTTGCTTTCTCTTTTGGTGGCCATGGATGCTCCAGAGCCATCCAGCTGAGGTGACCAGGCTGGTGGGATGGGGAAGGAAGGAGGATGTGCTACCAGACACCCTCTTGTAAACCAGGTTGTCCCTTTACTGGGACCATGAACATGGCACCTTGTGCAGCCCCTGGTAGGGCTTGTGAGGAGGCCAGGACGTGGTGATGGTGCTGGGCCAACTCCTGTCCAAGCCACTTGTGTAATTCTGCTAGAGCTGCTTCCAGGACATGACACCTGTGGTGGGCTGGCAGGGTGTCATGGGGCTTCCTCCTCGGGATGTCCTCCTCCAGCCCTGGGCTCTCCAAAAGCCACCACTGGTGCTGAGGGGTTCATCCCCTCATGGAATAGTTGAGGTTGGAAGAGACCTTTGAGCTGATGGAGTCCAGGCACTGCCCCAGCACTGCCAGGGCACCACCAACCCATGGCCCTCAGCACCACAGCTCCATGCCTTGGAAACCCCTCCCAGGATGAGGACTCCAGCACTGCCCTGGGCAGCCTGGGCCAGGCCTGCACAAGCCTCAAGGGGTTCCTCGTGGCCAACCTTGAGGGCAACTTCAGAATGTTGTGCCTGGCCTGTTTGGTGGCCTTCTGTGACAGGGCACTGATGTTGATGGACAAGGGAAGAGCAACTCAAGTCACCTCCCTGGCCTTGTGCAAGGTGCTTCCCACTGTCCCCAGGACATCTGGTCTCAAGTGGGAGGGACATGGATTTGGTGGGTAAGGAACTGGCTGGATGGTCAAACCCAAAGAGTGATGGCCAATGGCTTGAGGTCTGAGTGGAGACCATGCTGGGACTTGGAGCAATCTGAGGTGTCCTTGGGTGGTTTTGCAGTTCCATGGTGGCCCCAGTGCAGAGGGACAGGGACAGGGAGGTCCTACCCTGCAGGGTGGTTATGTGGAGCTTGATGCAGGCTGAAGGTGAGGTTGGAGATGTGGATGTGGCTCTCACATCAGCCTCTGCCAGTGGCCCTCACATCAGCCTGGCTTTGAGATGGGGGAGGACCTTCTCAGCCAGACACCTTCACTTTTGAGACAAGCTTCTCACAGATGTCTGCAGAGGGACCACCCAAACAAGGGTGACTGCAGCCTGAAGTGGAAAGAGGGTCTAGATGGGCTCTGGGAGGAGAACTGGGGACCTTTGGGACCCTTCTGAGGTGGGAATCACAGACCTGTGGGTCCATTTCCAGCAGCATGAGCTTCTCATGGCAGCCTTGGACCCTTCTGCTGGTGGTCCCTGCAGCACAGGGATGTCCTCTCCTGCCACTTCCCATCCCTCAGAGCTGTGAGGAGCAGGCTGGGGGGCTCCTGAGCAGACAGGCATCCAGGTCTCATCCCTGAGGATGATGATGGGCTCTTCCAGTGGGCAGGGCAGTACTTGTTGAGCTTCTCTGGCATGCCCCCAGCTGGGTGGCAGCAAGGCTGAGGAGAAGACATGTGATGAGCTCCTTGGCTTCGGGGTGAGGTCATGCAGTGACTCAGCACCTCTGCAGGAAATAAACATCTGCTGCAGGAGCAGAGCCTGGGCCACCTCAGCCACCTCAGAGGGGGCAGTGGCCCAGGGTTGCTCCTCAAGACCCCCTTCTCCTCTTCCTCCTCCTGCTTCCTCCTAGGGGTGGGTCAGTGTGGGCACCTCCAGCTCGTGCTTGGTGCAGGGACCCTGAGGGCTGGCATGGCCTTGAGTCATTTCCCAACCTTGGGGGTCATGGTGGCCTCTCTGTGTCATGTGGGCATCAAGGGCTGGGCACCACCAGGCTCTAGAGTGAGCAGCTGATGGTGTGGGCACCAGGCAGACCACACCAGCCAGGCTGTGCTGCTCCAGTGTGACCTGGGCTCAGCTGCTGGTTTCCCTCAGTCATCCATCAGCACTGGGGAGGCCACCCCTGGAGTGCTGGACTCAGCTTTGGGATGAGCCAAGAAGGACCTGGAGGGGCTGGAGGTGTCCAGAAAAGGGCAAGGGAGCTGGGGAAGGGTCTGGAGAATTGTGAGGAGCAGCTAAGGACCTGGGGGTGTGGAGCCTGCAGCAAAGGAGGCTGAGGGGAGACCTTGTGGCTGTCTGTAAGTGCCTGAGAGGAGGCTGGAGCCAGGTGGGGCTGAGATCTCTTGTGCCAAGGGCTGGGCCAAGAGGGAGCAGCCTCAAGTTGCCCCAGGGGGGTGAGGTTGGCCATGAGGAAGAATTTCTGCTTCCTTAAGGAAGCTGGCAGAGCCTCACCATGCAGGGGTGGGTGAAGGAAGGGAGCAGCTGTGTGTCCCCAGCACCCTGTGGAAGCACAGTGGGGTCCATGCCTGTGTGCTCTGCTGCCTGCTGCTCCTGGGGGTGGAGCTGGAGAAGCTGAAGCACAGAGAGGCATCTCCTGGGCTGAGGTCAGATGGGGTGGCCAGGCAGGACTTGCAGCCTGCCTGCTGTGTCCATGTCCAGAATCCTGTGCTCTGGATGGAGACTTGGAGAGCTGGGGTAGCTCCAAGAGGTCCATCTGAGCATCTGGAGCAACATCCCATACTGGAGCTCCTCAACCTGGAGCCTTGTCTGTGTCCTCCACCGTTGGATTAATCCCAAATCACAGCAGGAGGGTGTTGGCAGCCTCAGGGGGCTGTCAGCTGAGACCTTCTGGAGTTAAGTGATCCCTCAGGTGACCCAGGAACCCCCCAAAAGCCCTGGAGAAGCACATCAAGCCCTGGGGACCCTTGTAGCATCAGGAGGAGCCCCATAAGGTCCTGGGGAACCCTGTAAAGCCACAAGGAGCCTCATAAAGTCCTGGGGAGCCCCATAAAACCTTGAGAAACCACACAGAGCTGTGAGGAGCCTCATAAACCCAGGTGGAACCCCATCAAGCTCTGGGGAACACCCTAAAGCCATAAGGAACCCCATCAAGCCCACGAGGAACCTCTATAACACTCTGGGAAGCTCCATGAAACCATGAGGAACCCTATAAAGTTCTGGGGAACCCCATAAAAACTTGAGGACCCCGTAAAGCCCTAGGGAGCTCCATGAGTCCACGAGGAGCCCCACCAAGACCACCTCTGGGGAGGTCTCTGAGCTGTGATGCATCTGCCAACCCTTGAGACGGTGCCCAGCAAAGCAGAGTGTTGAGCATCTAACCCCTGGTCTGTCTCCCAGCTCTGCAGCACTTCAGTGAGAGCATCCAGGAGTACTTGGCCAACCTGGACAAGGCCCCAGACCCCACGGTCAGGAAGGACACCTTCTCGAACGAGATCTTCAGCGCCTACGAAGTGCTCTTCACCAGCTGGCTGCAGCACCGCGAGGCCAAGGTGAGGAGCATCAGCTGCTGGGGGCTGAGGGGACCTTTGGAGGTCCATCCAGTCCAACCCCATCCTGCAGTCAGCAGGGGCATCTCCAACCACAGCTGGTTGCCCACAGCCCCAGCCAAGCTGAGCTGGGATGGTTCCAGGCATGGGGCATCTCCCACCTCTCTGGGCAGCCTGGGACAGGCTCTCCTCGCCCTCAGGGTCAAAAATGTCCTCCTTGGATCTGCTTGAACCTCCTCTTCTAATGTCATGGAGTCATGGGATGGATTGTAAGACTTTTGGGATCATGGAGTGACCCAGCAGTGCCAGGGCACCACAAAACCATGGCCCTCAGCACCACAGCTCCACAGCCTGGAAACCCCTCCAGGGATGGGGACTCCACCACTGCCCTGGGCAGCCTGAGCCAGACCTGCACAAGCCTCAAGGGGCAGAAATTGTTCCTCATGGCCAACCTCAACCTGCCCTGGGGCAACGTGAGGCTGTTTCCTCTTGGCCCAATGCTTGGCACAAGAGATCTCAGCCCCACCTGGCTCCAGCCTCCTCTCAGGGATTTGCAAAAAGCCAGAAGGGCTTCTCTCAGCTTCCCTTGCTGCAGGCTCCACACCCCCAGGTCCCTCAGCTGCTCCTCACAAATTCTCCAGACCCTTCCCCAGCTCCCTTGCCCTTCTCTGGACACCTCCAGCCCCTCCAGGACCTTCTTGGAGTCAGGGGCCCAAAGCTGAGCCCAGCACTCCAGAGGTGGCCTCCTCAGTGCTACCACTCCAGGGGCACCATCCCTGCCCTGCTCCTGCTGCCCACCCTGGGGCTGCTCCAGGCCAGGCTGCTGGTGGCCTTCTTGGCCAACTGGGCACACACTGGCTTCTCTCCAGCTGCTGCCACCAGCCCCTCAGGAGCTCCTCAGGCAGCATCAGGAGCAGCTCCATGGTGGTGGAGTGTTACCATAGCAGGTCACTCCATGGCCTAGCTCCCTTCTCACCACCTCCTGTCCCCCTGCAGCTGCGCCTGGCCGTGGTGGAAGCTCTGGGCCCCATGAGTCACCTGATGCCTGCTGAGAAGCTGGAGGAGCAGCTCCCCAAGCTGATCCCAGGCATCCTCACGCTCTACAAGAAGCACACAGAGGCCTTCTACATATCCAAGGTTAGCAGCTTGGCCAAGGACCTGTCCCCAGCTCCACCATGATTCCTCCCTCCTTGAGCTCAAGCCTCTTGGGACCACCTGAGCTCCATTCCCACCTGGAATTGTCTTCCTGGTGCGAACCATGAGCTGGTTTCTTCTTGAGCAGAGCCTCTGCCAGATCCTGGAAGCTTCAGTCAACATTGGCAGCCGCAGCCTGGATGTGCAGCTGGACGCTCTCCTGGCCACCCTGCACCCCCAGGTAGGCCTTGGGCAGGCAGGTGGACTTCTGGTGGGGTCTGACACTGGAGCATGGCCCTCAGCTTGAGCTGCTGGTCCCAAGGCTTCCCTGGAGCAGCCTGGGATTGACATTTCCATCTCCTGCTCCTGCTTCTCTGAGGTTCTCATCTTCTTTGGTGATCCCCCATGGTTCTACCAGCCCCCGGGCTCTGGTAGATGATGTGTTGAAGGATCCATGAGCTCCGTTGGGTTGTCCAAAGCTGGAGCAGCTCTGGATGCAGCAGATGGAAACCAAACACATCAATTAATTTAATCAATTAAATCCCCGGAGGTGCCTCAGGCGGGGCCCTGTGGGGGGTTGAAAATTTCCCCCCCACCACACAATTGCTCAGCTGGAAGGAAGTGAAGCTGTGGTTACAAGCACGACGCCAGTCTGAAGTGCAGTGCAGTGAGTGTATGCCAGACACAGAACACTGACCTATGCTTACAGGATTTACAACCAGCACAAGAACCACCCCACCCCCCGACACAACCAGGGGGCTGATAACGGCTTCCCCACCCCTGCCCCCTCCCCTCTACCCCCCTGTGCAGAAAGGACAAGAGGAGGAGCAGAGGGGTGGTTGTTAGTACTTAGGCCACAACAAAAGAACACAGCCAGGGCCAGCAAAGGCAGGAGCAGCTCCAGCGGGAGCAGAGGGAGGGAAAAGAGACAGAGTGAGTCTGTACAGCCAGCTGGGTTAGTGCTCCGGGCAGTGGCAGTGTTTAGAACGTATCAGTGTGTTCCTTTCTACACCAGTGGGGATTTGTTTGCGTTCTACCACTCTGCTCAAGATCTGTGGAAAATTTTCAAGGCACAGCCTGAGAGTACCATAGGCCCTCACTGGAGGCGCCTCCCGCCGGGTCCCCGTGTCCCGAGGCGCCTCCCGCCGGGCCCCCGTGTCCCGAGGCGCCTCCCGCCGGGTCCCCGTGTCCCGAGGCGCCTCCCGCCGGGCCCCCGTGTCCCGAGGCGCCTCCCGCCGGGCCCCCGTGTCCCGAGGCGCCTCCCGCCGGGCCCCCGTGTCCCGAGGCGCCTCCCGCCGGGCCCCCGTGTCCCGAGGCACCTCCCGCCGGGTCCCCTTTTCCGGAGGTGCCTCTGCTAGGGGCCCTCACTGGAGATGTCTCTCTGCAGATCTGTGTCCCTGCAGACCCAGCTGTGCCCTTGACTGTTAAGAACCACACCGAGGTCCTTCGTTGCTTCACCGTTTTGGGTGAGTGACTGTCCCAAAGTGTTCTGCACCTTTGGGTCAGCGCCTGTGGGTGTCCTGCACCGTGGTGGGTGCTTTGCCCTGCTCTTCTGTGATCATCTCCAAGCAGTTGTGCATGGTGGATGCAGGGGTTTCATCCCCCTGATGCTATCTGGGCTTGGGGGATGTTGTGGACATCTCTTAGCTGTGTGGGGAGATGGGAGGAGAAGGTGGTGGTTGATGTCCTGGCTCCAGTCCATGGCTTCAGGCTTGCAGATGCCAACAGCTTTGTCTGGGTGTCCCTGGAGAGCACTGAATCCAACATGGTTGGGACTAGAAGGGACCTCTGGAGATCATCCAGTCCAACCTTTCAGAGTCAGCAGGGGCATTGCCCACCACAGCAGGTGGCTCTGAGCCCTGACCAAGCTGACCTGGGATGGTTCCAGAGCGTCTCCCACCTCTCTGGGCAGCCTGGGCCAGGCTCTCCCAGTGCAGAATTTCTTCAGCTCCCTCTTCCAGTTCAAACCCAGCACCCCTGGGCCCACCACAACACCTCCTGATGAAGGTCCCTCCCCAGCTTTCTTCTAAGTCCCATGAAGTCCTGGACAGCCACCAGAAGGTCTCCCTGGAGCCTTTTCCAGGCTGAACAATCCCTGAATCTCCATCTTCTCACCCACCAGCCCCCACAAGTCCTTTTCCACTCTCCAGGCTTTCACTCTCAGCCTGGAGTGACACCAGAGGTTGCCCCAACCCATCTTCATGGCATTGCCCTTGGCCTTGTTGAACCTTCCGAGCTTCACAGAGCCCCAGCTCTCCACTCTGCCCAGGTGGTGGTGGGTGGCATCTGTCCTGCAGAGCATCAGCCACACCACTCAGCTTGGTGTCATCTCCAAACCTGCTGTGGGTGGCACGTGGGTGGGTGGGGTGGGATGTCCCCACGCAGGGGATGTGGTGCCTGTGTCCCTGGGGCTGTGACCTGGTGGTTCAGCCCCGCTGGTTGGTTTGGTTCCCCAGCCTGCTCCTTCCCTGACCGCCTCCTGGCCTTCCTCCTGCCCAAGCTGGAGAGCAGCAACGAGAGGACCCGTGTGGGGACCCTCCTCATCATGAGGCAGATCATCAACAGTGCCTGTGAGTACCTGGCCAGCTGCCACCCTCCCACCAGCCATGGGCCCTGTTGAGGTCTTGAGGGGTTCCAGGTGGCCTTTCTCTTTCTTCCAATGAGTTCCTTTCCATGACCCCTCCTCGCTCTTCTCCTGGTTGCTGGGATGAGGAGCTGGATCCCAACCTTGGTTACAGGCTCAGGGAAAGAGGAAGCTGGGCTGGTGGCCCATCCAGCTGGGAAGGGGGTGAGGGACAAAGCCCTCCCTGATGGGGAAAAGGGGGTGTTTGGGATCAGCAGCTCCACGCTTGGCATCTCAAGAGCATCACCAAGCTTCAGAGTCCATCTTTTTGTCCTTCCAGCCTCTCAGATGGAGATCAAGAAGCCCTTTATTGTGTCATCTATGAGGCTGCCTCTGCAGGACAGCAATAACAAGGTGAGCTGAGCTTCTGCTCCTCCAAGGTGTCCTTCAGGGGGTGGGAGGCAAGTTCTGGGGTCCTGCACAGCCCCCCTGTCCTCCTCTGTCTCCTGCTGCTCCTCTCTTTCCTGGCTGGTGCTTTGGCAGGAGATGTCCTCACAGTGATGGGGGGAGGACTTGAGGACTTGGTTTCTTTGTCCTGTGTCAAGATCACATCTGAGTATAGCTGTGACACGTGGTCCTGCCAGAAGCTCTGCCTGGGACCAGCACTGGGTAGTGATCCTAGGCTGTGTCCTGCTTCCAACCCAAAAACTTGGCTTTGCCAGATGGAACCACGAGTAGCATGGCCATGGGCTCCTGGCCAGGCCCCTCTGGACACCACACAGACAGGAGGTTGTGCTCATGTTGGCTGATCCTATCCCTTGAGTGCTGGGCTCAGCTTTGGGCTCCTGACTCCAAGGAGGAGCTTGAGGGGCTGGAGGTGTCCAGCGAAGGGCAAGGGAGCTGGAGAAGGGTCTGGAGAGCTTGTGAGGAGCAGCTGAGGGACCTGGGCTTGTGGAGCCTGCAGCAAAGGAGGCTGAGGGGAGACCTGCTGCCTCTCTGCATGTCCCTGTGGGGAGGCTGGGTGAGGGTTGGGGCCACCTTCCAAGTGTTGGGCCAAGAGGAAGCAGCCTCAAGTTGCCCCAGGGGAGGCTGAGGTTGGCCATGAGGAACAATTTCTGCCCCTTGAGGCTTGTGCAGGCCTGGCCCAGGCTGCCCAGGGCAGTGGTGGAGTCCCCATCCCTGGAGGGGTTTCCAGGGTGTGGAGCTGTGGTGCTGAGGGCCATGGGTTGGTGGTGCCCTGCAGTGCTGGGTCAGAGGTTGGACTCCAGGAGCTTGAAGGTTTTTCCCAACCTCAATCATTCCATGCTGTAGCAGTGGGCAGTTGCCCCCTTTGCGTAGTCCAGCTGCTGCTGGCAGGTCCCAAACCCAGGGGAAGGTCTGTGTAGGGCCTAAACTAACATTCCCTTTGCCCAGAAGGTGTTGAGGAGGAGCAGAGCCTCTGGTGACAGCATCTCCTCTTGCCCTGGCCGTGCAGGTGAAGCGGGCCGTGGTGCAGGTGATCAGTGCCATGGCTCACCATGGCTACCTGGAGCAGCCTGGTGGGGAGGCCATGATGGAGTTCCTGGTGCGGCAGTGTGCCCTGCCCTCAGACCTGGTGAGAACGTCCCCCTGGGCCCAACCCCTCCAGAGCTCTCCTGCTGCCTCTGGCTTGGGCAGACCCATGGTGCTGGCAGCTCCATAGAGCTTCTCCATCCAGGCTTCGGCCTCAGCAGAGCTGTGGAGCTGCAGAAGCCTCCAAGCTCTGGTAGCACTCTGCTTTGCTTCACCACTTTTTGTCCTTGGGATGTCCCCTTTGCCTTCCCCCTTGCCAGCAGATGTCCCCTTTGCCATCAGATGTCCTCTGGATGTCCCTTTTGCCATGAGATGTCTCATGATATCCTCCTTGCCATTGCCCTTGCAATCAGATGTCCTCAGGATGTCTGCTTTGAGTGTTCCCCTTGCCATCAGATGTCCTCCTTGCCATCCCCACCACCCTAGCCCTCACACAGCAGCACTGCAGCTTCCTCCCCATCTTCTCCCCATGACTTGGTGTGGTTCTGGGGCAATGAGGAGTGAGGTCAAACCTCAGAAACTGGAGAGATGCTGCTGGGCCCAACCAAAACCACCCTTAGGCTCATCCCCTTGACTCTTGAAGAGGAGCAGGGTTGATGGTCTGGGCTGCAGGAACTCCATGGTGCAGATGCTGGAGAGGAACCAAGAGGTTCTTGGATTCTTCCCATTCCTTGCAGCATGCTGTTTGCCAGCTGTTCCACCTCTGTGGCTTGGGAAGGGTGGTTGAGGTGGCACCATCCATGGTGAGCTGCACTTTCCTTCTTCTTTAGCAGCCCAAAAAGCAGCCCCTGGACTCAGATGACCTCACCAGTGACAGTGTCCAGAGCATCAGTGTCAACACACTCTTCCTCCTCAGCACCACCGTGGACAGGATGAACAATGTGAGTCTGCAGAGGCCTTGCCATCTCTGGGAAGGTTGGTGCTGGCCCCACATCTGCTGCCCTTTACCTGGGGATCCCACACTGCCCTTGGCACCACCCGTGCTCCATCTGCCAGGTGGGATGGGTTGCCACCACTCTCACCTCTTGTAGGAGCCGTTGTTCCTCCAGGAGCAGGGCAGGGGTTTGGGTTGGGGAGGTGTCCTTCTGAGGAACCAGGAGGACATGTGAGCTTCTCCAGGGCTGGAGCAAGCTGGTGGTGCTGGAAGTCCTCAGGTCAAGAAACACATGGACCTGTTGGAGCAGGGCCAGAGGATATCACAGCAATGATGGGAGGGCTGGAAGCCCTCTGATGCAAGGCCAGGCTGAGAGAGTTGGGGCCCTTCAATTTGGAAAAGAGAAGGCTCCAGGGGACTTTATGGGACTTAAAAGAAAGCTGGGGAGACCTTCATCAGGAGGTATTGTGGTGGGACCAGGAGTGCTGGGTTTGAACTGGAACAGGGAGATGGAGCCTGGAGCTGAGGGAGAAATTCTGCACTGGGAGGGTGTGGAGAGCCTGGCCCAGGCTGCCCAGAGAGGTGGGAGATGTCCCAGCCCTGGAACCATCCCAGGTCATCTTGGTGGAGCCCTGAGCTTGGTGAGCCCTGAGCCCAGTGGTTGGATTCCATGAGCTTGGAAGTCTCTTCCAACCCATTCCATGACGCCAGGAGCTCTCCCAACAAAAGCTGTGGCTCAGAGGACTTGGGGAAGTTTCCCCATCAGCAGAAGACCTTTGTCCTGGCATCTCCTGTTGTTTCCCACTCAGTCCCCTGCTCTGGTGCCACCTCTCCTCCTCCTGGCAGGTCCTGTGGCCATACCTCCTGGAGTTCCTGACCCCCATCCAGTTCACCAACGCCCTCACCCCGCTCTGCAAGAGCCTCATGTGTTTGGCCATGAAGAAGCAAGAGGAAGGAGACACAACCTCCCTCATCCGTTACGACCTCAATGGTCAGTGCTGGAAGGCACTGGGGGCTGGGGATGTCCCTGCAAGGCCAGCAGCTTCTGGTCTCCTCCTTTGGAGATGCTCTGACATCTTCTTTCCCATCTTTGCAGCCAATCTTCCTTCACCCTTTGCCCTGACAACAAGACTGCTGGTGAGTGGCTGGAGGAGAGGTCTTCCTTTGGCTGTAGACCCCCAAAAAAGATGTTCTCCAAGGTGTGGGGAGATGCTCTCCAACTTTCCCCACTCTGCAAAGCCAGTTGACAACCAGAGCTGAGATACTGGCTTCATGTTGGACCTACAGAATCAGGTCCCGGGTGTTTCTGCTCCATTCTGTCATTACCCAGCTCACTGCACTAGGGTGGCCCCAACGCTGACGCTGAGGTTCTCCTCCTCAAGGGGTCTTTGTAGCATGAAACCCACCACAGGTTGTGCTGGGGACATCTCAGTAGTTTGATCTTGGTCCAAATCTGTCTCTGCCTAACCTGGACAGGAGAAGACTCAGAGGGGAGCTTTTCAGCATCTCCAGGGTGGGGAGGAAGAGGCTGGGGCCAGATTCTTGTTAGTGGTGCCCAGGGACAGGCCAAGGGGCACCAGGCACAAACTGGATGCCAGGAGGTTCCCTCAGGAGCAACTTCTTGGTTTGGAGGGTTCTGAGACCTGGAGCAGGCTGCCCAGAGAGGTTGTGGAGTCTCCTTGTGTGGAGAGCTTCCAAAGCCAGCTGGGCATGGGGATCCTGGGCACCTGCTGTGGGTGACCCTGCTTGGACTGAGTGAGCTCCAGAGGTCCCTTCCAATCCCACCAGGCTTGGACTTGGGGGATCCTTCCAACCTCACCAACACATCCAAATAAATCCCCCTCCCTCCTTCTCCTGGCCCAGAGGGACCAAGAGCTCAGACACCCAGAGCTGTGGTGCCAGAGCTCCAGCTGTCCTTACATGGTGTTGAGAAGCTGCTCCTCAGCCCTGGGCTTTGCTTTCCTTCACCCAACAGGGCAAGATGTTCTCCAGGGTGTGGAGAGGGAAGGAGAGGGAGTTGTAGCTGGGTCTTGAGTTGTCATGTGGCTGCTCCATCACTTCCCAGTGTCAGCTTCCAGTGCTGTGTGTCCTCTTCTCTGCCCCACACCCTGGAGGTGACTTTCCTGTGTTCCATCTCTGACCTTCCAGGTGGTTTCTTGCCAGCCCTACGCCGGGGACAGCCGGGGGGTGGCCGCCCTGCGCCTGCTCAGCGTGCTGCACGCCAGCGTCCACCCCGCGCTGGAACACCTCTGGAGCAAGAGAGTTCCTCTCTTGGTGGAGCACATAGAAGGTAGGATAGAGCTTCTGCTGGAGACACCTTCTCCAGGCTGGGCTGGAAACCTGGGGATGTCCAAGAATGGGGTGGGGAGCTGCTCGTGGGCCTGGTAACCTGTGGTGTGTTGAAGCTCTCCCAGGTTTTGTTTCCTGTCACACAGAATGGTGGGGTGGGAAGGGACCTCTGAACACTGTCCAGACCAAGCAGAGTCACCCACAGCAGGTGCCCAGCATCCCAGTGTCCAGGTGGCTCTGGACTCCAGACAAGGAGTCTCCACAGGCTCTCTGGGCAGCCTGCTCCAGGGCTTGGAACCTTCCAAGCCAAGAGGTTGCTCCTCAGGGAGGTTGCCCCAAGGGAGGTTGAGGTTGGCCATGAGGAACAATTTCTGCCTCTTGAACCTTTTCCAGGCCTGGCCCAGGCTGCCCAGGGCAGTGGTGGAGTCCCTATTCCTGGAGGGGTTTCCAAGCTGTGGAGCTGTGGTGCTGAGGGCCATGGTTTGGTGGTGCCCTGGCAGTGCTGGGTCACTGGTTGGACTCCAGGAGCTTGGAGACCTTTTCCAACCCAAACAATTTGATGTCTCTGTGAGGAGACACCAGTGTCCAAAATGTGCTCTCTCCTAGAGAACACGGAGAAGTCCCTGTCCCAGAAGGAGTGGGAGGAGAAGCTGCTGCTGGTGAGTCCTCGTGCTGAGGAGTCATTGGGGTGGTGGGAATCCAGGTCTGCTCATGCAGGACATCAGCATGGGGCTGGTTTTTCCAGGGCAAGTCTGAGCTCTCCATGGTTGGCAGAGGTGGTCACTCATTGTCACACCTCTGCATTTTGTCACCATAGAAGAGGAGATCTGGGTCAAGCTCAGGAGGTGGCTGCAGGAAGGCTAAAAATGAGCTTGTGGGTTGGAGAAGAATGGTCCCAGGAGTGTCCCCTCGGTTAATTAGCCTGAAAATAGGGCATGGAGAAGCTATTAAAGCTGAGGAGCACTCATCCTGCTCCTCCAGTGGTGCTGCTGGGCCTTGGATCCTGTTGATCTTGGAAGAGAAGAGACTTGACCCAGAGGACACAGAGGCCCATCTCAGGGGTGGGCTGGCTCTGGGGTGGGCTGCCTGTGGAGATCTGGTGGGTGGAGATGAAGCTCTGGCTGGGTCTCACCAAGCTCCTCATGGTTGCTTTGTTGTCCTGCTCTTTTCCTCCTGGCTGAGGCTCCTTGGCTAGTGAGGAGAAGGTTGGTTTAGGATGTTCTTCCTCCCCCAGTTCCTCCAGGAGACGCTGGTGGCCGTGGCAGACGACGCCTGGAGCTGCCAGTTTGTGACGGAGATGTGCCAGCAGCTGGGCAGCTACAATGGCTTCCCCCTGGAGAAGGTGATGGTGGGGTCAGGAGGGACATCAGGACCTCCTCCTGCCAACTGCTTGGTGCTGGGGGTTGGAGCCATCAAATTGGTTTGCTTGGAAGAGACCTTTGGGGCCTTTGTGGCCAAGGGAGGGGACTGTGCCTCTCTTCTCCACGCTGCTGAGACCCCAGCCGCAGTGCTGGCGCCAGCTGTGGAGCCCTCAGTACAGGAGAGATGTGGACCTGGTGGAGCAGGGCCAGAGGAGGCTGTGGAGATGATCTGAGGGCTGGAAGGTCTCCTCAGTCTCCTTAGTTTGACTCATTTTGAAAAGATCCTAGTGGAGGGCAGTGGTCCCAGCTGGGTGGGACCCAGTCATGGAATGGGTTAGGTTGGAAAAGACCTTTGAGCTCCTGGAGTCCAACCACTGACCCAGCACTGCCAGAGGGCACCACCAACCCATGGCCCCCAGCACCACACCTCCACAGCTTGGAAACCCCTCCAGGAATGGGGGCTCCACCACTGCCCTGGCTAGGAGGAAGGCAGGAGATGTGACAGGAGATTGGGTGGGCTCAGAAATCCAACGCTGATCAGTCCAGAACTGACCCCTCAAGAGGTCCCAACCAAGCTCCTCCTGTTCTGGTGAGATCCAACTCCTGCTCCCTGCAGCTTGTGTTGCATCTGCAGTGGACCTGGTTGGACCTGATGATCTCAAAGGGCTCTTCCAACCTTGACACTTCTGTGGTTCTGTGCTCTGCAGGGGCTATAGTTGAGCAGAACCTTCACCTTGGTTCTTCTCTCTGGTGCAGAAGGAACCCAACAGCCCATTTCCAGTGCTGGGCTGGGCTGCAGGTGGGACCCTCCATGCTGGAGATCTCCCCATGGTGGCTCAGGAGGGAGGAGCTGTCCCATGGGCTGCTGAAGGTGTCTCTGCAGGACTGTGGGAGCCATCAGAGCTGAGCCCATCTTGGCTGGTCAGCAGGGGCTGCCACTTCTGTCATGTGACTTTGTTCCTCTTTGGGCAAGAGCAAGGCTTTGGTTCTACCTGGTCCTGGCTCTGGTGGCTGCACTTTGCTCTTTCTCGGACCAGGCACTGCTCTCTGGTGCTCCCAGTGCCCCAGCTGCTTGCAGCTGGGCTCCATCCTCTGCCTTCAGGGTGCTGTGAGGAGTCACCTGTGTGTGACCAAGCTCAGTCTAGCCACCAGGGCTCTTCAGGTCCAACATGGTGGTGATGTTCCTCTTGTTTTTCCAGAACTTCCTCTATAAATGCATTGGGACCACGCTTGGGGCCTGCACCAGTAAGGACCTGGTGCAGAAGCAGCTCCAGGAGCTCCTGGAGACAGCCAGATACCATGAGGAGGCAGAAAGGGAGGTGAGGACTTGTGCTTGGTGTCCCAAAGGGTCATCCTGATGGACCAGGAGAGCAGCCCTACTACGCTGACCTCACCTTGTTGGTGTCCCACCATGTCTGGCCTGGGCAGGTATCTCCTGCAGAATGTCCTGGGGGGTGAATTTGGGTGAGTGGGCCCAGAAGATGACCCCATCTGCAGCAACCCAACAGCAAGAGGGCTCTGAAGCTGGGTGAGATGTAGAGGGTTCCTTGGAACACTGTCTCCAGTGGTATGTGGACCAAGACTGGGACAGGGACTGGGACCAGCAGAGCTGCTGCTTCTGTGAAGTCATCAAATCAACTCAGACCAGTTTGGGTTGGAAGAGACCTTAAAGATCATCTTGTCCAAACTCACTGCCATGGGCTGGGACACCTCAACTAGAGCAGGTTGAGAGAGTTGGAGTTGTACAGCCTAAAGAAAAGGCTCCAGGGAGACCTTCTGGTGGCCTTCCAGTGCTTAGAACCATTGCCCCAGCACTGTCAGCAGGGACATCAACCACAGCAGGTTGCTCACAGCCCCAGCCAAGCTGACCTGGGATGGTTCCAGGGCTGGGACATCTCCCACCTCTCTGGGCAGCCTGGGCCAGGCTCTCCCTACCCTCCCCGTGCAGAATTTCTTCCTCAGCTCCAGTCTCCATCTGCCTCTTCCAGTTTCAAACCACCAGTCCTGGTCCCACCACCACACTTCCTGAAGAAGGTCTCTCCCCAACTCTCCTGCAGCCCCCTTGAAATCCTGCAGGGCCACCAGCAGGCCACCTGGGCCTGCCAGCACAGGCACTACTCCATACTCACCAACTCATGAACTTTGCAGCAGTTTCTTCACCACCAGCTCAGACCTTGCTTCCCTACCTTGGGGCTGGGGTTGGCTTCAAGCTCTTCCTTCTCGTCCTGGTCAGACTCCAGCTTCACCACTCCCCAGCTCCTCTTCAACCTTGTCCAAGCCATGTTCTCCATCTAAATGGATGACCCCACCACTGAGCTGTCCCACTCTTGGTAGCTGCAGAACAACCTGCTCCTGGTGGCCTGGCTTTGCTCCAGCTTCTGCAGCTCCATCAAGGGCTACTCTTCAATAAACCATTTGTGGAGCTCCAGCTCCAGCTTGCTGGACTCTCTGGAGCTACAGCAACAAGGCAGGACCTGCTCAACCTGCTCTGCTCTTGCTTCCAGCCAGCTACTGTCTCCTGCAGAGCTGCTGCCAGCTCCATGCTGTGTCCATCCTACCCCTCTGGCTCCTCTTGAGCTGTGTCACCTGCACAGGGACAGCCTTGTTGTCCCCTCTGTCTCTTGGAGACATGTCCCAGGCCTTGGAGAGGCTGCTGGAGCTGCTTCTAGCTGGCCATGGCTCAGCAACTGGGATGCAACCAAGAACCAGTGTCCCTGTAGGTGTCACCTGGGGCATGGGTGGCTTCCTCCTCATCAGTTGTCTCCTCTTCTCCAGGGACTCGCTTCCTGCTTTGGGATCTGTGCAATAAATCACCTGGAGGAGACCTTGGCCAAGCTGGAGGAGTTTGTTCGCTCTGATGTCTTCAAGAAGTCCGTGGGGCTCTTCAGCATCTTCAAAGTAAGAGCCTCAGGCCCCTCAGCTTCACTTGACCAGGTTGGGCCTTGTGTGATTCCTCACAGGGCTCTAATTGGTACCAGTTGGAAGCAAGCTGGGGTTTGTGCCCTGGACAGTGACATCCTGTTGGTAGAACTCATGCTCAGGTGCTTGATGCTCCATCAGGCCTTTGAAGCTCACTACCACCACCAAAGGGATGGGAACTGAAGGTCCAGAATGGGTTTGTAGAGGTCCTGTCTTCTTGAGGGCACCTTCAGCACCAAAGGGATGGGAACTGAAGGTCCAGAATGGGTTTGTAGAGGTCCTGTCTTCTTGAGGGCACCTTCTGGTGGCCCAGTGGCCCATCTCCTTGCAAGAGCAGCTGGGTAGAACCAACCTCAGCCTCTCCCCCAGTTCCCCCCAGTGAGCTCCTGTCCCCCCAGGACCGCAGTGACAACGAAGTGGAGAAGATCAAGAGCAGCCTCATCCTCTGCTATGGCTACGTGGCTGCCTGTGCCCCCAAGGAGCTGCTGCTCTCCAGGATCGAAGCTGACATCCTGAAGAACATCTTCCAGTACTTCAACACCAAGGTGAGCTGCTGCCACACCCCCTCCCGCTGGGGAGGGAGAGGACACCACCTGGGTGAGAGCTGGAGCTGCCCGAGCTGCTCTGGATGTTCAACCTGGAAGGTCCCCACTGGGCAGCTGCTGGGAGAAGGTTGGACACTGAGGTCTTCTCCCTGACATGTTGCTAATGTCTCTTATTTTCTTGTTCAGGTTCTGGGCATAAAGGTAGAGACCAAGGTACAGTGTGAGGGTCAACCTGACCTGCTCTGCTCCTCCTGCTCTCTCTGCCTCTTTGCTCTGGGGTCCCCTGCAGAGCAGCTCCATCTTGACCTCGCAGCAGCACCACGAGGACCAGGAGAGCTGTGCAGGAGCTTCTGCTCCTCACCCTGAGCTCCTCCACTTGGTTCTTTGTGTTGGAACCTGGTGCTTGGAAGTGCCCAAACTCGCAGCAGGAGGGAAGGGGAAGGGCAGAGCTCTAGGGTGGAAGTTTGGTGAAGGTGGTGGTGAAACACCAAAGGCCTGTGAGCCTCCCTTGGCTGCTTGTGGCCAAGCTTGCTGGTGGACCTGAGCTTGACACCTTCCACCCTTCGTGCTGAGGTTGTGCCTTCCTAGTGTGGTTGGGGCTCGTGGAGCTGTGCCCTTGCTGGGTTTGTGCTGGTGGCAAAAGCAGGGTTCCTCCTTGGAGCTGTTGAGGGGCTTCATGCTCTGCTGTGGTGAGATTCTCATCCCCTTGCCCGTGGAGAGGCAGCTCCTCCAGCTTCCTACACCTGAGGAATCTTGTGGACACCAGAGACAGAGCCACCACTCAGAAGCCACCAATTTTCCTGCCTCCCCCTGGAGCAGTCACTCAAGGGGCAGGGGTTGAGTCCCAGATGATTCCTCTGAGGACAAGGAGGAGCTGAGGGTTACTATTCTTCTCTTGAACAAGAAAAATGGTGTTGGCCAAGATGAAGTGTCAGGCCAAGGACTTCTTCTCCAGGCCTCACTAATGCCTTTTCCTTCTGGGCTCCTGCTGGCACTAACAGCTTCTGGAGAGCATCTCCAGCCCCTCAGCTGGGACCTTATTGCTTAAATGCTCCCCTGGCTGCCTGGGATGAGGGGAGAACTTCGATTGGGTGTCTCCTCTTGACCCCACAGCAACTTGGCAGTGCTGGGTTAGTGGTTGGACTCTTGGATCTTAAAGGTCTTCTCCAACCTCCACCTTTCCACGGTTCTATGGCTGTCCCAGCTAGTGAGCTGTGCAGGAGAAAGAGCTCCTGGTGACTTCTGGAGCTGCCTTGATGAGCTCCTTGGTGAGTTAAGGGAGATCCTGAAGGACTATCCTCATCCCAGGTGCTGCCAGGGAGCTCCAGCTGGCTTGTGACACTGGGGACAGGATGACCACCTGCTTCCTGGCCACCAGAGAGCCCATAACGTGCTCTGAGAGCAGAGAGCAGAGCCCACACGCTACTAACACCTGCTGAGCTCTACCTGAGCACCACTTCTGGAGGGCCACCAGTGCTGGGTGGGATGAGGAGTTGTGGCTGTGTGCTAGGCTTGGTCTTCACTTCTCCCCCATGGTTTCTGCCCTCAGGACCTGACCCTGAAGCTGTGCCTGATCCGGAGCATCTGCATGATCAGCCAAGCCATCTACAGCGGCCTCAAGGGTGGGGACTTCATCTTCTCCCGCAAAGCTGAGCTGGTGGCACAGATGGTGGTAAGGGCAAGCCCTGGGGGGTGGCCTGCTTGAGAAGGACACCAAGGGAGGTTCCCAGCATGTGTTGCTGAGGGTTACATCTGGAGGTGGGGCTGGGAGTGTCCAGCTCTGGGAGCTTCAGCACAGCAGAGACATGGGGCCAGGGGAGGCCCCAGCGATGGTGGCCAGACTGAGAGAGCTGGGGTTGTTCAGCTTGGAGAAGAGAAGGGTCCAGGCCTTGCAGATCTTCTGGTGGCCTTGCAGGGCTTCAAGCGGCCTAGAAGAATGCTGGGGAGGGAACTTGATCAGGAAGTGGTGTGGTGGGACCAGAGGTGCTGGGTTTGAACTGGAAGAGGGAGATGGAGACTGAGCTGAGGAAGAAATTCTGCAGGGGGAGGGTGTGGAGAGCCTGGCCCAGGCTGCCCAGAGTGAGAGGTGGGAGATGCCCCATGCCTGGAACCATCCCAGGTCAGCTTGGTTGGGGCTGTGAGCAAACTGCTGTGCTTGGAGATGTCCCTGCTGACTGCAGGGGGGTTGGACTGGATGGACCTCCAAAGGTCTCTTCAACCCATCCCAGTCCATGATTTCATGATCTCCATGACCACGCTGACCAAGGTGGGAGGTTGTTGTGTGCCATTTGGGCTGTTGGGGAAGCACCAGGTGGCTCCTGACTCGCTGTCACCACGTTTGGGTGATGCTCCATGTGGGAGAGGGCTGGAGGTGACCAGAGCCATCTCCTCGTTGTGCCTGGCAGGAGTTCATCAAAGCGGAGCCGCAGGAGGCGCTGCGGACGCCGGTGCGGCAGCGAGCCATGGTCACCTGCACCTACCTGGTGTATCCTTCCTCCCTGTCCATCCCACTGGGAATGCTGCTCCTGCTCCCTGCTTTGTCCCCTTGGACTGCTGGCCAGAATGCTCCTCTTGGTGGGAACGTTGACCGAGCTGTGCTGGTGGCACTGCGTGGTCTGGTTGAGCTCAGCTGTCAGTGTCCCTCAGTGCTCTGGGGTGGGAAGGGTCCTCTGGAGCTCACCCACTGCAGCCCCCCTGCTCCAGCAGGGTCACCCACAGCAGGTGCCCAGGATCCCCATGCCCAGCTGGCTTTGGAAGCTCTCCACACAAGGAGACTCCACAACCTCTCTGGGCAGCCTGCTCCAGACCTCAGAACCCTCCAAGCCAAGAGGTTGCTCCTGAGGGAACCTCCTGGCTTCCAGTTTGTGCCTGGTGCCCCTTGGCCTGTCCCTGGGCGCCACTGGCAAGAGTCTGGCCCCAGCCTCTTGCCCCCTACCCTGCAGATGTTGAGAAGATTCCCTCTGAGTCTTCTCCTGTCCAGGCTAAGCAGCCCCAGGTCCTTCCCTCCTCAGAGTCTTCTCAGCAGCTTCCCAGCCTCCAGTGCCTCTCTCCAGTAGTTCCCAGTCTCTGAACTGGGGAGCCCAGGGCTGACCCCAGTTGTGCAGCTGTGTCCTGAGCAGGGCAGAGCAGAGGGGCAGGAGAACCTCCCTTGTGCTGCTGGCCACACTCTGCTGAATGTCCCCAGGAGACCCTTGGCCTTCTTGGCCACCTTGCTGGCTCTTGGGG
Source organism: Indicator indicator (assembly GCF_027791375.1). Lineage (NCBI taxonomy): Eukaryota > Metazoa > Chordata > Aves > Piciformes > Indicatoridae > Indicator > Indicator indicator. Next base: position 144,999 of record NW_026539199.1, read on the forward strand.
ACCTTGTTACTTCCCAGCACTCTCAGTTCCTTCCCAGCAGCTCCCTCCTCCCTCCCCTGTGCTGGTCCATGGGGTTGTTGCCCCCTCCCCAGGGGCAGGACTCTCCCCTCACCCTGGTTGAACTTCAGGAGGTTTCTCTGCCCACCTCTCCCTCCTGGCCTGCTCTGGCTGGGTGGCAGCAGTGTCACCACTGCTCCCAGTTTGGGCCAGCAGCCCAAGGCTGGGGCCCACTCAGTGCAGCCAGTTGTTGTTGGCTTCTGCAGTGAGTGTCCTTTGTAGGAAGGACCTGAGCAAGGACACTGCTCTGCATGATGCAGAGGTGGCTCCTGAGCTCCAGCTAAAAATACCCAGCACCTCCCAGCTCCTGACACAGATCCTGGGAACACTCTGCTGCTCCTGCTGGGACCTGCAGCTGCTCAGCCTGGAGCCAAGGAGCAGCAGTCATGGAATGGTTGAGGTTGGAAGAAACACTGGTGTCTCCTCCAGAAACATCAGATTGTTTGGGTTGGAAGAGGCCTTTGAGCTCCTGGAGTCCAACCAGTGACCCAGCACTGCAGGGCACCACCAACCCATGGCCCTCAGCACCACAGCTTGGAAACCCCTCCAGGGATGGGACTCCACCACTGCCCTGGGCAGCCTGGGCCAGGCCTGCACAAGCCTCAAGGGGCAGAAATTGTTCCTCATGGCCAACATCAACCTCCCCTGGGGCTACTTGAGGACGTTGTGCCTGCCCAGTTTAGTGTCCTTCTCTGACAGGGTTCCAGTGTTGATGGACATGGGAAGAGCAACTGATGTCACCTCCCTGGACTGGAGCAAGGTGCTTGCCACTGTCCCTAGGGCATCCTGGTCTATGTGAAGAGGACAAGGGCAGTCAAGCAGTGTGGTTTGGTGCCCCTCTGAAGAGAGAGGTCCCTTTGATGACACCAGCAGCACCTGGAGCACGGGGCTCCAGCAGCAGGGTTGCCATTCCTCAGCTTGGTGGCCTGCAAGAGCATCAGCCAGGAGCCCAAACGGGTGGCAAGGGAGGGGAGCAAGGCCAGGACACTGCCCCAAAGGAGGCCAAGATGCCACCTGCCCCATGCTGTTGGCCAGATAAGCTTGGGATGGGTTGGGACAATACCACTGAGTCATTGTCTCTGCTCTGGCCACCACCCAACTGCTGGGAGGCTGCTCCCTCAGGGCTCAGCATGACCAAAAGAGGGGCTCTTCAGCCTGGAGAACAGAAAGCTCCAGGCAGACCTTTTGGTGGCCTTCCAGGACTTCAAGGGGGCTCCAGGAGAGCTGGGGAGGGACTTGACCAGCAGGTGCAGGGCCAGGCCCAGGGATTCTGGGTTTGAACTGCATGAAGCTGCATTGAGAACAGACTTTAGGAGGAAATTCTTCACTGGGTGGGTGGTGAGACCCTGGAATGGGTTGTCCAGAGGAGTTGTGAAGGCTCCAAGCCTGGAAGTGTTCAAAGCCAAGTTGAGCAGCCTGGTCCAGTGTAAGGTGTCCCTGCCCACAGCAGCAGTTGGGACTAGGTGATCTTCAAGGTTCTTTCAACCCAAACCATTCCATGATTTCCTCTTGTCCTATCATCTCTTCCTTGGGAGAAGGTGTGTTGAGGTCCAGCAGGGGGTGGAAGGTCCTCTCATAGCCCTCCCTGTATCCCTGGTGCTTCCTTAACCTAGGACCAGCATCCTGGAGCCCCACCTCAGTGACCCTGACAGGACAGAGCTGATAGACACCTGCCTGGCTGGTGTCCTGGCCCTGCCTCCGCTGGAGAGGGAGGAGAATGGAGGAGATGCCTTCAACAAAGAGGTGAGGAACCAACATGGGCTGTGGTGGGCAGGGAGCTGGAGCTGCTCCTGTGCTTGGACCTTCCTGCGTGGAGCAAAGCTGGTGAGGAGCTAACGTGGGGTGGGATGTTGGAACTGTGGCCATGGCTGCTCCAGGGCCTTGGTTTTGGGGCAGCAGATTGTGGAATCATGGCACTGTTGATGTTGGTAGAGACCTCTGAGCTCATGGAGTCCACCCAGGGATCCAGCTCTGCAGGGCACCACCAAACCCTCAGCACCACAGCTCCATGGCTTGGAAACCCCTCCAGGGATGGGGACTCCACCACTGCCCTGGGCAGCCTGGGCCAGGCCTGCACAAGCCTCAAGGGGCAGAAATTGTTCCTCATGGCCAATCTCAAAGTCCCCTGGGGCAACTTGAGGCTGCTTCCTCTTGGCCCAACGCTTGGCACAAGAGATCTCAGCCCCACCTGGCTCCAGCCTCCTCTCAGGCACTTGCAGACAGCCACAAGGTCTCCCCTCAGCCTCCTTTGCTGCAGGCTTCACACCCCCAGCTCCCTCAGCTGCTCCTCACAAGTGCTCCAGACCCTTCTCTTTCTCCAGACCCTTCCCCAGCTCTGTTGTCCTCTCTGCACCCACTCCAGGCTGGTTATTCCTTCTCTTACCCCCACAGTGCAGCTTCTCCTAGGGTTATGTTTCAGGCTCTCGAGACCTCCTTGAGCTCACCTTCAGTTCTCTGCCTGTGTCCTGAGGCCTCCTCCATTTGGACAAAGTCCTTTGTGCTGGTCACAGACCATCAAGTTTCATTTTTCCCTGCTTTGGAGAATTAATACCAATTTTCCCCCAAACCAGTGGTTTGATTCCTCATCTCCACCACCTTCAGATGCCTCCTCACAGCCCCCATGCCCCACAGGGTTTGGTGACCCCAGTATCTCCATGGGACAAGCCCCTTGGAATTGATCTGGGCAGCATTTCCTGCCTCACTGATCTCCTGATGGGGCCCTTGGAGGTGGGAACTCATCAGCATGTCCAAACCTCTGCCAACCAGAGCGTGAAGACCCTGGGGAGGTGTCACACCCCCCTTCCCCAAATGGTCCCGGGGGAGGAGGCTCCTCCTCCTCCATCCAGCTCCGGAGAAGCTGCAGCTGCTCCCCACCCCCTGCTGCACTTCAGGGCTTAATGAAGGCCAATTAAAGCTCCACTAATGAAGCTGTAGCAGCTGCTGGCTGCCTGCAAGGTGGCCTCCTGCCCCACCACATTGCTCCTGCAGGGAGAGCCTGAGGCTCCTGCTGTCCCCAGCAAGGACAACCTGCAGCTCCTGCTGTCCCCAGAGGCTCTGTGTGCAGCTGGCCTGAAAACTGTGGGGTTCATGACTTAATCACCACCTTCTCCTGCCTGTCCATCTTGGGGGCTTCCTGGGCTTCATTTCTCCTGCCTTTCCATCTTGGGGGGCTTCATTTCTCCTGCTCTTCCATCTTAGGAGGCTTCCTGGGATTGCTTTCTTCTTCTCTTCTATCTTGGGAGGCTTCCTGGGCTTTATTCCATAGAATCATGGAGTTGTTGAAGTTGGAAAAGTGCAACTTGTTAACCCAGGTTGCCACCAAAACATGTCCCTCAGCTTCACATCCCCAAAATGAGCATCTTCAAGAGGCTTGTTCAGCCTGGGCAAGATGGGATCTGGGGAGAAGTCCTTTGGGAGAAGGCCCAAATTCCCATCTGGAAGGTGTTGGTGTGCTCAGCGCTGGTGGCCCCTGGCTCTAGTGAGCTTCTGGTCCTTGGCACTGGTGGGCTGGTGGCCCTTGGCTCAAGCAGATCTTGGCTCCCAACACCTAGGAGATCCCTACAAGCCCAGAACAGCTGCAGAGGGACCTCTTCCTCTGTGCACCTCTGGGATGAGGTGCAGTGCTGGCCCAGCCTGTCACCCATCTCTGCTCCTCAGATGCTGTATGGTGACACCATTGATGCCCTCAAGGACCTGCTGAAGAGTCTCCTGCAGAGGAACCTGACCCCCCACGGGCTGCAGGACATGTTTGCAGTAGGTGCAGCTTGGCTTTGGTGGCTCTTCAGAAACTCTTCCTCATGGCCAACCTCAGCCTCCCCTGGGATCTCAGCCCCACCTGGCTCCAGCCTCCTCTCAGGGACTTGCAGACAGCCACAAGGTCTCCCCTCAGCCTCCTTTGCTGCAGGCTCCACACCCCCAGCTCCCTCAGCTGCTCCTCACAAATTCTCCAGACCCTTCTCCTTCTTCTCCAAACCCTTCCCCATCTCCCTTGCCCTTCTCTGGACACCTCCAGCCCCTCTAGGTCCTTCTTGGAGTCAGGGGCACAAAGCTGAGCCCAGCACTCCAGGGGTAGCTTTCCCAGTGCCACCAGGTCAGGGGCACCTTCCCTGCCCTGCTTCAGGCCAGGCTGCTGGTGGCCTTCTTGGCCACCTGGGCACACTCTGGCTCCTCTGCAGCTGTCCAACAGTCCCAGGATCACTGGGCTGGGGACACCTTGGCTGTGTTGGTGAAGCAGCTGAGCTGCTCTCTTTGGTGCTTCTCCCCACAGCATCTGGGCCCCTGGATCAAGTCAAGCAAGGACCACGAGCGGCAGCGGGCGGTGGAGGTCAGCGCTGCCCTGTTGGACTTCTACCTGAGCAAGCTCAACGTCAGCGTGAGTGAGCCTGGGGCTCGGGGCTGCTTCCCACCTGTGGGGGACTAGGGGCTCTCCAGAGGTCCCTTCCAGCCACCACCGTGCTGGGCTTTGGTGCTCTTGGCCTTGCTGGGACTCATGACCCTCATGGAGTTCTCCAGAGGTCCTTTCCAACCAGCACCATGCTGGGCTTTGGTGCTCTTGGCCTTGCTGGGCCTCATGTCTGACCCCCGTGTGGTTGGTGGTGGTGTCCTGGTGGTCTCCTCAGCAGTGTCCCCTGTCTGTCCCCCTGCAGACCGTCATCCCCTTCTACAACCTGGGTGTCCTCATCGCCCTCTTCTCGCCGCGCTGCTCCGACTCCCTGGCCAGCGTCCGGCAGCACGCCGTGGACTGCGTCCACTCCCTGCTCTACATCCAGCTCTGCTATGAAGGTTGGGGCAGATGCCTGCTGCAAGCTGCTGGCTTCACCACTTCCCCTTCCTCTCCCATCCTTCCACCTCCATGACCCTGAAGGAGCAACCAGCAAAGGTGGCTGGCTGCAGGAGGAGGGATGGTGGAGAACATCACATTGTGGACTGGTGGGAAGGGACCTTAAAGGTCACCCAGTCCAACCCCTGCAGTCAGCAGGGACATCTCCAACCACAGCCCCAGCCAAGCTGCCCTGGGATGGTTCCAGGGCTGGGACATCTCCCACCTCTCTGGGCAGCCTGGGCCAGGCTCTCCACACCCTCCCCGTGCAGATTTTCTTCCTCAGCTCCAGTCTCCATCTCCCTCTTCCAGTTCAAACCCAGCACCCCTGGTCCCACCACAACACCTCCTGATGGAGGTCCCTCTCCAGCTTTCTTCTAAGTCCCAAGAAGTACTGGAAAGCTACCAGAAGGTCTTCCTGGAGCCTTCTCCTCTCCAGACTGAAAAACCCCAACTCTCTCAGCCTGGCCTCACAGCAGAGGGCTTCCAGCCCTCCCCTCACTGCTGTGGCCTCCTCTGGCCCTGCTTCACCAGGTCCATGTCTCTGCTGTGCTGAGGACTCCAGAGCTGGCCCCAGCACTGCAGGTGGGGTCTCAGCAGAGCAGAGGGGGACAACCACTTCCCTTGATGTGCTGCCCACCCTGCTGGAGGTGCAGCCCAGGAGATGATTCGGTCTCAGGAGCGTTTGGGTCTCCTGTCAAGGCAGGTCCCTGAGGCTGCTCTTCAGCCTGATGTTCTCCCTCTGCCCAGGAGAGGTCACTCCTCCGCTTCAGATGGAGGTGCCGAGGCAGGCACAGCCCTGAACAGCTGCCGGAGAGGACTTTGGGTCCTGTTCTCCAGGGCAGTGCAGCTCCTTGCAGGGCAAGTTCTGCCCCTTGGCAGCAGCCTTCCATTCTTGGCTTCTCCTTGAAGGCTGGGCCAGCTCCTGAGGAGAGCCCAGCTGGCTGCCAAGGTCCCTTTTGGGTGCAGAACCTGAGGAGCTCAGTGGATGTCCCCTCTGGCTCCAGGTTTTGCCCGGGATCACCGAGATGAGATGGTGGAGGGGCTGAAGGCTCTGAAGAAGGGTCTGGAGGAGCCTGACTTCACTGTTCTGTTCCATACCTGCACCAACATTGCCATGGTAAGGGGGAGCAACCAGCACAGCCCAGGGCTCAGCAGGGTGGTGGAGCTGTGGAGCAGGAGGTCTTTGGTGCCTCCTCCATTCTGACCAGCCACATGGGCTGGCTGCTGCCAGGAGCCCCACTCTGGCCCCAGCAATCAAGCAAACAAGCCAAAGCTGTCTTCTCCTGTCCTCCAGCTGGAGGCTTCTTCTGGCCAGGCCAGGGGATGCTCAGAATGTCTCACCCCCATTGGGAAGCTGCTGGTCTCCTCTTTGGGCCTGGAGACCTCAATGAGGACATTGCTGCAGATGCTTTAAGGGTGCAGAAGACACTGGCAGGGCTTTGTGCCATGGCTTGGGGCATCCATTCAGGAGCCTGAGGGACATCAGAACCCTTCAGCCATCAGCATTCCCAGTGCTGGGGCCATGAACTTGCTTTGCTGTAGAGTTTCTGGCCATGTCACCTAGAAGGTGAAGGTGGTCTACAGGACCTTCCTGAGGCCCCAGCATGCTCCAGGGTGGAAGCTCTAGTACCTTGGGCTCCTCAATAGAAGCTTTTGGTGGAAGGAAGCCCTTGAGGTCCTGGCACTGGCTGTGCTCTGCTGTGGAGCATGAGGTGGTTGCCTCAAGACCTGCATCTTCTGGACTCCTGGTTTCCTCCCAGAGGTGTTGGTAGAGCCTTTAGAGCAGCTTCACATCCAAAAAGGTCCACATGTGACTCTCAAACCACCATGAATGGGGTGATGTGGCCAACATGTAGGATCTGATGATGAGGGACAGGATGAGAAGTGACTTCTGCTTTTGAGCTGAGGGTGAAGTTCTTGATAGCCACTTTCTGTGCTGACAGCCCTGCAGCTCTGCTCCAGAAGGCCCTGGAGAAGCTGAGAGCTCTGCAGCTCTGCTCCAGAAGGCCCTGGAGAAGCTGGTGTGGCATCCTTTGGTCATGCTGAGCCCTGAGGGAGCAGCCTCCCAGCAGTTGGGTGGTGGCCAGAGCAGAGACAATGACTCAGTGGTAGTGTCCCAACCCATCCCAAGCTTATCTGGCCAACAGCATGGGGCAGGTGGCATCTTGGCCTCCTTTGGGGCAGTGTCCTGGCCTTGCTCCCCTCTCTTGCCACCCGTTTGGGCTCCTGGCTGATGCTCTTGCAGGCCACCAAGCTGAGGAATGGCAACCCTGCTGCTGGAGCCCCGTGCTCCAGGTGCTGCTGGTGTCATCAAAGGGACCTCTCTCTTCAGAGGGGCACCAAACCACACTGCTTGACTGCCCTTGTGCTCTCCCTAGGTGGTTGGGAAGCGTGTCCCACCAGACCAGCTGATGAGCCTCCTGCTGGCCATGTTTGAGGGGCTGGTGGACCCTGACAAGAACTGCTCCCGAGCAGCCACCGTCATGATCAACTCCCTGCTCAAGGAGCGTGGGGGAGTCTTGCAGGAGAAGGTGAGGAGCTTCTGCTGGGCCTTGGCATGGCCTCCATGGTCACAATGCAGCTCTGAGGAAGGACCTCCAGCCAGGATGTGCCACCTCCCTTTCTTCTGTAGCCTGGGAATGTCCCACCTGGAGCTCCAGCAGCTGGTCTGGGCTCTGGGAGCTCACCAGGAGCTCCACCATCCTGGAGATCTTTTCCCACCTCAACAGTCCCATGCTTCTCTGAGGCACTGGTGCTGAGCCCCAGCCTCCACCCTGGGGCAGTGAGAGGAACTTGGGGAGCAGGTTCCCGAGAGAGCTTGGAGCAGAAGGTGTGGAGACACCTCGTGGTGGGGCAGGTCAAGGTGAGGAGGAAGCTCAGGGAGGATCTGGCAGCAGATTGCCTGGATGGAGCTCTGTCCCCCAGGTACCCCAGGGCTGGGTCAGGCTTCAGGAGCTGGGTTGGCTCAAGAGTGACCCCTGGAAGCTGAAATGATCCCCCAGAGGGGAGAAAGACTCAGTGGTAGTGGGAAAGAGTTGAGCAGAAGCTCCAGCACAAAGCCAAGGCTGAGGAGCAGCTGGAGCCCTGGTGGTTCCAATTACTGCTGAGCCCTCAAGGTGGTGGATTAGAGACAATCCTCCTGTCCAGCACCTCTAAGCCCTCAAAGCCTCCAGACAGGTTCCCAGCCAGGAACCCTGGGCTCCACCAGAGCTTCCAGAGGTTTCAGGAGGAGCTTTGAGCCCTCCTGGTAAGCTGAGCTGCTCTGAACTCCTGAACCCAAGCGAGAGCCAGGGGCTGGGTGAGGCAGAAGCTGCTGCCTCCAACCACGCAGCAGAGAAGGTGGAGAGGACACATGGGCATGGGAAGGGCAGGAGTGATGGGCTCCTTCTCCAGGCCCTTCCCCAGCTCCCTTGCCCTTCTCTGGTCACCTCCAGCCCCTCAAGGTCCTTCTTGGAGTCAAGGGCCCAAACCTAACCCCAGCACTCCAGGGGTGGCCTCCCCAGTGCCCCCAGTCCAGGGGCACCATATCTGCCCACCCTGGGGCTGCTCCAGGCCAGGCTGCTGGTGGCCTTCTTGGCCACCTGGGCACATACTGGCTCCTCTCCAGCTGCTGCCACCAACCCCCCAGGGCCTTTCCCACTGGATACTTTCCAACCATGCCAGGAGGCTGAAGCTCAGTGATGTCCTCAGAGGTTCTTCCCCCTGGGAATCCTCTGCAGCCTTCTCCCCGTTCTGGGTGGCTTCTGGGGGAAGCATCCTTGACTTCCATGGAGGTCCTGCAGCCACCTAGTGAACATGGAGACCTTCCTCAGCCACCCATGGGTGATGCTTTGCCCATCTCCTGTCTGCTGATGTCCCATACCCTGCTTGGGCTGCTGCTGAGGGGGATGGCTGTGGTGGTTGATGCCAAGTTCTCAGCCCTCAGCTAGATGCCCCCCTCTGCTCTCCCTGCAGGTGCCTGACATCATGAGCATCATCCACAGCAAGCTGGAGGAGGTGGATGAGGAGCACATCAGGAAGGCTGCCCAGCAGACTGTCTACATCCTGGCCTCCCAGCACAAGAGTGTGGTGGTCTCCAGCCTGCTGGGCACCTCCCTGCCCTTCGACAGGTCCTGCCCCGCTCTGCTGCAGTGCCCTTGGCACCTCCACGGGGCCTGGGCTTCAGAAGAGCTTCCACTGAGCTGCAGCTCAGCCCTTGGCTCCTTACAGCAGTAATTCCCAACTGGAGCTTCCTTGGGATGCTCAAAGCTCTGCTGGGCTTGGGGGCACTGGGGAGAAGCTGGTCCCAGTGAGCCCAGCACGGCTGAGCTGCTTGGGGTTCTTTCATGGGGCAGCCACCATGGGTGAGCCTTGAGGAGATGTTCTCCTCTTCGTGTTACCAGACCTGCTGCCCCACTCCTGCCATGGTGAGCAGGGCTGGCATGCCCAGGAGGTCTCTGGGGGGTGAGGAGTTGTTGGGTGGCTTCTGGGATCACTGGAGGTGGCCATTAAGCCACTCCTGGCACAGAGCTCCCGTGGGCCACCAAGGATTGGCTCTTTTGATGGCGTTTGCCACCCAGCTTGGCTGTCCCACCAGGAATTGCTCCCCAGGTTGGTTGTCCCACCAGGGTTTGCCACCCATGTTGGCTCTGCCCATGGGAGCTGCCCCCCATGCTGGGGTTAGCCATGAGGTTGGTGTGGTGGTGCCACCCCCCAGGTGTCCCCTGGCACAGGCAGGGCCCAGCGCTCCTCAAACCAGCCGCACGGTGCCCTCGCTGATGCCAAAGCAACTCTGCCTTTGTCTCCTCCTGTCCTCCAGCCACACCTGCACCATGTGGAGGTCCCTGGCCACCGAGCCCACCCTGACCAGGCAGATCCTGGAGCAGCTGCTGGAGAAGATCAGCCGGGACGTGCCCTACAAGGAGAGCAAAAGCTTCCTGCTGGGCAGTGGCACCGAGCGCGTCGCCACCCTGCTGCCCCTGGCTGTGAGTCCTCTGCTCCCCCTTCCCACCCCTTTCCCACTCCCTTCCCAGCCCCCATCCCACCACCAACACCTGCAGAGAGGTTTTTTGTTGGAAAAGGCTTTGTTTCTCCTCATTTTTTGGCTGGGGGTTGTGCCAGGCCTGGGCTCTTGGCAAGGACCCAGCACCGCCTCGTAAAGAGCCTCTCAGGTGTCCCCCCTCAGGGGACACCACTTGGGGCTTTAGAGCTTCAGAGCAACCAAAGCCCAGCTTGGCAGCTCCTGGAGCAGGAAAGCAGCTGTGAAAATTTCCTCCTCCTCCTCCCAAGGACCAAACACAGATGGGTCAGGATCAGCAACTCTGAAAGCCACCCCTCCTCCTCCTCCTCACCTCCTTCACCTCCTCCTCCTTTTACTTCTCCTCTTCTCCTGTCCATACTCAGCCCTACCCTGACTCTCAGCCTGGTGGGGTGGGAAGGGTCCTCTGGAGCTCACCCACTGCAGCCCCCCTGCTCCAGCAGGGTCACCCACAGCAGGTGCCCAGGATCCCCATGCCCAGCTGGCTTTGGAAGCTCTCCACACAAGGAGACTCCACAACCTCTCTGGGCAGCCTGCTCCAGGCCTCAGAACCCTCCAAGCCAAGAGGTTGCTCCTGAGGGAACCTCCTGGCTTCCAGTTTGTGCCTGGTGCCCCTTGGCCTGTCCCTGGGCACCACTGGCAAGAGTCTGGCCCCAGCCTCTTGCCCCCTACCCTGCAGATGTTGAGAAGATTCCCTCTGAGTCTTCTCCTGTCCAGGCTAAGCAGCCCCAGGTCCTTCCCTCCTCAGAGTCTTCTCAGCAGCTTCCCAGCCTCCAGTGCCTCTCTCCAGTAGTTCCCAGTCTCTGAACTGGGGAGCCCAGCGCTGACCCCAGTTGTGCAGCTGTGTCCTGAGCAGGGCAGAGCAGAGGGGCAGGAGAACCTCCCTTGTGCTGCTGGCCACACTCTGCTGAATGTCCCCAGGAGACCCTTGGCCTTCTTGGCCACCTTGCTGGCTCTTGGGAACCTTGTTCCCCTCCAGCACTCCCAGTTCCTTTCCAGCAGCTCCCCCTCTGCCCTGTACTGTGGCAGGGAGTTGTTGCCCCCTCCCCAAGGTCAGGACTCTCCTCTTGCCCTGGTTGAACTTCAGGAGGTTCCTCTGCCCACCTCTCCCTCCTGGCCAGCTCTGGCTGGGTGGCAGCAGAGCATGCAGGACATCACCACTGCTGCCAGTCTGAACCAGGAGCAAACTGGTTGAGGGCCCACAGTGTCCCTTCACTGAGGTTGTTGATGGAGATGCTGGCCAAGAGTGGGCCTAGAACTGACCCCTGGGGAGCACCAGGAGCTTTTAAACCCCCACTTCATGCCTCCTTCTCTGAGCACCTTCTCCTGCCCTCTTGGAGCTCTCCTGGAGCTCTTCTCCTTGCCCATAGCCATACCTTGGACCTCCCCCAGCTTCCCTGAGGAGCACCCAGAGGTCTCTGCAGGATGCAGAGAGGTTCCACCAGGGTGTAGATGATGCTTTGGTGGACTCAGTGTGGCAGGAAGGACCAGAAAGCCTCATTGCTGAGGTCTTTCCCCCCAGCTGTGGTGCTGGGGGGTGGGAGATCCCCTGCTTACACTCTCCTCCTCCCCTCTGCAGGTCACATCTGCTCTCTATGAGATCATGTCTGCTCCAGAGGCTGGCCCAGCAGTCCTGGACCTCTACCCAGCTCTCTTTGTCACCCTGCTGCTGCGTGTCAGCAGCACTTTGGGTGTGCAGCTCCCCAAGAACCTGCAGAGCAAGGAGAGGAGGGGCAGCAGCCATGGCCCTGCTCCCAGGAGCCTTTATCCCTGCAGGTACCATGGAGCTGGTTCCACCTCCCCATGTGGAACTCCTTTTGTCTTCACACAGCCTCCTGCACGTGGTGTGGTGGCCAAGGAGCCTGAGCTCTGCAGGGGTGGAGGCTTTTGGGGGGTGGTGTTTGGTGGATTTGCTTCTGCAGGACAGTCTCCAAACTGGGAGGTGATCAATCAGCAGCTGTGGAACTTGGGAAGGGTCCTGGAGGGTTGGGTTGTGGCCACAGCCACCCAAAAGATGCCTCATTAGTCCTCAGGAGGGGTTGTGGGGGGGAATCCTCAGGGTTTGCTGAGCTTGCAGGGGGTGGGTGAGTGATTGAGGAGGGAGGATGAACCTGCTGGTGGGGAGGATGAAAGAGAAAGCTTCTGGCCTAGTGGGCATGGGGACAGGAGGCCATGACTGGCTGGCTGGGGGAGGCCAATGGGAGGAGGCTGACCAAGGCCAAGTGCCAGGTCCTGCCCTTGGGTCCCACCAAGGCCAGGAAGGCTCCAGGCTGGGGGCAGAGGGGCTGGAAAGTGCCTGGTGGGAAAGGCTCTGGGGGGTTGGTGGCAGCAGCTGGAGAGGAGCCAGAGTGTGCCCAGGTGGCCAAGAAGGCCACCAGCAGCCTGGCCTGGAGCAGCCCCAGGGTGGGCAGCAGGAGCAGGGCAGGGATGGTGCCCCTGGAGTGGGGGCACTGGGGAGGCCACCCCTGGAGTGCTGGGCTCAGCTTTGGGCCCCTGACTCCAAGAAGGACCTCTGGAGGTGTCCAGAGAAGGGCAAGGGAGCTGGGGAAGGGTCTGGAGAACCTTTGAGGAGCAGCTGAGGGAGCTGGGGGTGTGGAGCCTGCAGCAAAGGAGGCTGAGGGGAGACCTTGTGGCTGTCTGCAAGTCCCTGAGAGGAGGCTGGAGCCAGGTGGGGCTGAGATCTCTTGTGCTAAGTCTTGGGCCTCAAGTTGCCCCAGGGCAGGCTGAGGTTGGCCATGAGGAACAATTTCTGCCCCTTGAGGCTTGTGCAGGCCTGGCCCAGGCTGCCCAGGGCAGTGGTGGAGTCCCCATCCCTGGAGGGGTTTCCAGGCTGTGGAGCTGTGGTGCTGAGGGCCATGGGTTGGTGGTGCCCTGGCACTGCTGGGTCACTGGTTGGACTTTACCATCTTGAATACCTCTTCCTACCTTAACTATCCTATGACCAGCTGAGAGTTGGGGCTCTTCAGCATGGAGAAGAGGAAGGCTCCTGGAGACCTTCTGGTGGCCTTGCAGGACTTCAAGGGGGCTCCAGGAGAGATGTGGAGGGACCTTCATCAGGAGGTGCTGTGGTGGGACCAGGGGTGCTGGGTTTGAACTGGAAGAGGGAGATGGAGCCTGGAGCTGAGGGAGAAATTCTGCACTGGGAGGGTGTGGAGAGCCTGGCCCAGGCTGCCCAGAGAGGTGGGAGATGCCCCATGCCTGCTGGTGTCCAAGGCCAGGCTGGACAGGTGCTGGGGGGTGACTGCTACCTGCACTGCCTTCAGAGCACTTTGTGGAGGTGTTGGGGTTAAACCAAAGTCCACAGCAGTGGTGGCAGGAGGTGCTGAAGGCTCACTGGAGAGGAACCTCTGCCCTGCTTTTCAGCTTCATCCTCTTGTGGGCTTCCAGACTGGGATTTTTTTTCCAGACCATCGTTGGACTTGGGAGAAAAAAATCCCTTGGAAGAAGCCACAGAGCCACCAGAGAGTACTCTGGCATCACTTGGCAGCTCATTTGTCACATCCCAGTGGTGAAGAAAGGCCATCTGAGGTGGCTTCATGCAGATGCCCCCTGCAGGAGCAGCCACTTGGTGGCTTTAGACTGGTGCAGCCAGAACTGGCTGTTCTCAGCCTGCTCAGCACCTTCAGCCAGTCCTGGAGGAGCAATCAGCAGATCAAGGCCTGACCTGGTGCCACCACATAGGGACAGCTGCAGGAGACTGGAAGCAGCTGGTTGTCTCCATGGGACAGAGGAGAAGGAGCCAGCAGTGAGTGCTGCACCTTCAGAAGTGCTCCAAGTGGCACTGGGGGGACACAAACCAGAAAAGCCTCCTGCCCCTCTGTCCTGCTCAAGTGGGGCCAGGTCAGAGACTGGGAATGACTGGAGAGAGGCACTGGAGGCTGGGAAGCTGCTGAGAAGACTCTGAGGAGGGAAGGACCTGGGGCTGCTTAGCCTGGACAGGAGAGGACTCAGAGGGAATCTTCTCAACATCTGCAGGGTGGGGGGCATGAGGCTGGGGCCAGACTCTTGCCAGTGGTGCCCAGGGACAGGCCAAGGGGCACCAGGCACAAACTGGAAGCCAGGAGGTTCCCTCAGGAGCAACCTCTTGGCTTGGAGGGTTCCGAGGCCTGGAGCAGGCTGCCCAGAGAGGTTGTGGAGTCTCCTTGTGTGGAGAGCTTCCAAAGCCAGCTGGGCATGGGGATCCTGGGCACCTGCTGTGGGTGACCCTGCTGGAGCAGGGGGCTGCCCTGGGTGAGCTCCAGAGGTCCCTTCCCACCTCACCACTCTGCCATTCAGTGAATCACAAAATAATTCAGGTTGGAGCTTCAAAGCTCCCCCAGTCGAACCCCTGCAGTCACAGCAGGGACATCTCCAACCACAGCAGGTTGCTCACAGCCCCAGCCAAGCTGCCCTGGGATGGTTCCAGGGCTGGGACATCTCCCACCTCTCTGGGCAGCCTGGGCCAGGCTCTCCACACCCTTCCAGTGCAGAATTTCTTCCTCAGCTCCAGGCTTTATCTCCCCTCACATCAAGGTGACCAGCTTGGTCCTGGGCTTTGCTTGGGTGGAGCTGGCCAGGATTGTCCTGGAAGCACTTTCTTGGTGGTTCCAGCCCATGGCTGACATCTCCAGGGCTGGTCCCAACATTGTTGTGCTGACCATGTTCTGGGACCACAGCTGGTGGGTCCCACATGGTGTCTGTGCCCTCAAGAAGGGCAAGAGGTCAATCATTGCTTCTCCTACCACCTGCTGCCTTGGGTTTGCTCCTCAGCCCTCCTCTTGGTGTGGCAGATCAGAGGTACAGAGCAGCCACATCTTGTCCAGGTGTCCCCAGAGATGTCCCCTGGTTCTGGGGCACAGGGAGTGGGGCTGTGTCATGGGTCAGGGGATGTGGTGCTACTCTGAGCCTTCTCCTGCTCCTCCACGTGGGTGCAGGCAAGGTCTCCATGGCTGAAGCCATCACTAATTGATGGCTCTTGGTCCCACACTGCCTGGAAAAGCGTCTGAGATGTGAAATTCCAGCCTGGTCCCAGGAGCAGGCTCCAGTATCAAAGTCATTTCCTGTCCTCATCTTCAATTCCAACTTCTCTGTGATGTTGAGATGCCAAAGGGAGATGGTCAAGGTGAACATGATCCCTTGGCAGGAAGGAGAGGCTGGAAGAGCTGGGCTTGGGTTGGAGAGGAAGGAAGTGTCTACAGAACGTGGTGGAAAAAGCTGAACTTTGGCATGATCAGCATCAGGCATCTGTCCTGGAGGAGCTGCCCTGGGGCAGGAGCTCCCCCTGGGCTTCTCAACTCCTCAGTCAGTCCAGGGGAGGGGGTGAAGGAGGAGAAGGAACTGGGAGTGCTGGGGCTGAGCAAGGTCCCCAAGAGCCAGCAAGGTGGCCAAGAAGGCCAAGGGTCTCCTGGGGACATTCAGCAGAGCATGGCCCAAGGGAGGTTCTCCTGCCCCTCTGCTCTGCTCAGGCCCCAGCTGCACAACTGCACCAGGCACAAACTGGAAGCCAGGAGGTTCCCTCAGGAGCAACCTCTTGGCTTGGAGGGTTCTGAGGCCTGGAGCAGGCTGCCCAGAGAGGTTGTGGAGTCTCCTTGTGTGGAGAGCTTCCAAAGGCACTGGGATCCTGGGCACCTGCTGTGGGTGACCCTGCTGGAGCAAGGGGACTGCCCTGGGTGACCTTCAAGGTCCTGTCAAGCCAAACCAGTCCATGATTCTTGCTCTGCAGAAGTGTCTGTGGGTCCCCAGGATGTGGCAGGAGCTGGCTCTCCATTGCTGGAGTGATTCCAGTTGGGCTTTGGCACTGGGGGGTGTCTGGGACCTGAGGAGAACACCAGCAGTGGGCTGGGATGTGCTGGGTGATCACAGCAGGGTTGGGGCAGCCTTGCCTTGGGGCAGCTGGGGGCTGCCTCCAGCTGCCAAGTGGTTGAAGAGCTCTGAAGGTCCACGTGAGCAGGCTCCAACCAGTAACAGCAGCAGCTGGGTGTGGGCAGCTGGTGGGAGGCTGCTTCTGCCCAGGGCTGCTCTTTAGTTAGCAATCAACTCCTGGTTGGCCTGGGGCCTTCATGGGACAGGGAGGCTGAGAGCAGCTGGAGGCTGCTGGGCTGGGCAGAGAGCTGAGCAAGCTGCAGAGGTCATGGAATGCGTTGGGTTTGGAGGAGACATTTGAACTCCTGGAGTCCAACCACTCACCCAGGGCACCACCAAAGCATGGCCCTCAGCACCACAGCTCCAGGGATGGGAGATCTCAAGAGAGATCTCAGCCCCACCTGGCTCCAACCTCCTCTCAGGCACTTGCAGACAGCCACAAGGTCTCTCCTCAGCCTGCTGCAGGCTCCACACCCCCAGGTCCCTCAGCTGCTCCTCACAAATTCTCCAGACCCTTCCCCAGCTCCCTTGCCCTTCTCTGGACACCTCCAGCCCCTCCAGGACCTTCTTGGAGTCAGGGACCCAAAGCTGACTCCAGCACTCCAGGGATGGCCTCCCCAGTGCCACAAGTCCAAGGGGTCCATCCCTGCCCTGCTCCTGCTGCCCACCCTGGGGGTGCTCCAGGCCAGGCTGCTGGTGGCCTTCTTGGCCACCTGGACATACTCTGCCTACTCTCCAGATGCTGCTGCCAGGCACTTTCCAGCCCCTCTGCCCCTGGCCTGGAGCCTTTCTGGCCTTGGTGGGACCCAAGGGCATGACCAGGCACAAGTGTTCATGGTCCTGCTTCTCTGTGCTGTGGATCCAGTTGAAGGTCTCCTCTGGGTGGATGTTCAGGGTAGATTTGAGTCTTCAGGACCACAGCCCTCAGAGCTGGTGTGACAGGGGCTGTTCTCCATCCTGTGGTGGGTCCAGGTCCATTTGTTATCCATAACCTCACCTTGAGATGTTTGAGAGGTGTCATGAGATCTTCACTGAGTCAGGCCAGGCTTTGTTCTCAGGCAGCTTCTGGAAGATATGGCCTGCAGCCCCCAGGCCTTGGGGAGGGGGTGCTGGTCCCTCCCAAGCAGCCATCCCTTGCTGATGTCACCCAGTGGTGTCCTCACCCTGCAGCCTCCCGGAGCTCTGGGGACCTTCCCTCCGGTCCCAGCACTCCGCAGGCGAGAGGTCCTCTCGTTGGCCACCCTGTCAACTGGGCAGGGCCTCCTGCAGGTCTCCCAGCCCCAACCTCTGCCCTTCTGTCCCCAGCTGTGCCGTGGAGACGCTGAAGGTGATGCTGGCTCGGGGTGGCAGCGAGGAGGTGGCCAGGGCCGTGGCCAGCGCCGGCGGCTGGGACCTGATGGCAGCTCCGGAGAGGCACCACGACGGCGTCGCCCTGCTCGCCGGGTAGGGCACCGGGCACTGCTGCTCACACACCTCCAGACACATCTCCACCCTGGGCTTCTCCCACGCCTTCTCCACCTGTGGGTTCTCCTACCTCTCTTCCAGTGGAGGTTGAGAAGCTGCTGAGGGGCCTGGAGCATCTCTGAGGAGGAAAGGCTGAGAGCCCTGGGGCTGATGAGCCTGGAGAAGAGCATCCTGAGAGGGGATCTGATCAGTGCTCAGCAAGAGCTAAGGAGTTGGGGGCAGGAGGCTGGGGCCAGACTCTTCCCAGTGGTGTCCAGGGACAGGCCAAGGGGCACCAGGCACAAACTGGAAGCCAGGAGGTTCCCTCAGGAGCAACCTCTTGGCTTGGAGGGTTCTGAGACCTGGAGCAGGCTGCCCAGAGAGGTTGTGGAGTCTCCTTGTGTGGAGAGCTTCCAAAGCCAGCTGGGCATGGGGATCCTGGGCACCTGCTGTGGGTGCCCCTGCTGGAGCAGGGGGGTTGGATGAGATGAGGTGAGGTCCATGGTCCAGCAGATCCTGGTTCAACTGGGGACTTCTCTGTCCCTCCACCCAGCCCTGGAATAGCTCTTGGCTGCCTGAGGAGTGGTTTGGGAGTTTCCAGAATCTGCAGAAGTCCTCCAGTGAAGCTCCCAAAGCTGCAGAGCCTCATCCAAAACAAAACCTCCTGGCCACGCTCCACCAGAGCAGCCTCCTGCCAGGTGCCCAGCACCAGACATGGGCTTGGTCCTTCTCAGGCGAGTGGGCAGCAGGAGAGGCCAGTGCCAGGCTGGTGCCACCAACCTCTCTGGCCTGGATGTCACCATGCTGGTCCTTGGGTGGCAGGACGTGGGGGTGTGACAGATGGACAGCGTGGGCAGCTCCCAGCCCTCCACAAGCTCCATTTGGGTGCCCATGGAACCTCTTCCTGCTCCTCATGGTGCTCAAAACTCATCTGGGGCTTGGAGGAGCCCAGATGCCCCATGGCACAGGACATGGTGCCAGCACCTCACAGCACTTGGTGGTACTCAGATGGAGGCTCTCAGCAGCTTGCTCAGAAGTTCTCTGAGGTGCCAGGGCCACCTGCATGGACAGGCAGCTGAGTGGTTCCCTGAGGTGCCAAGCCCAGCAGTAGGCAGCAGTGTGGGCATGCAGCTGAGTGGTTCCCTGAGGTGCCAGGGCAGCAGTGTGGGCATGCAGCAGGTGAGTGAGAGGTGTCCCTGTGTTGGCAGGGCCATGGCACGGCACGCGGGTCCCCGGCTGCCCCTGGTGGTGAAGAATCTCCTCCCAAGCCTGAGCAGCATCTTCGACAGCCAGAGGGTCACCACCACTGCCTTCTTCGCCCAGGTGAGCCTGGCACAGAGCTTGGCTCCTCCCCAGCTCCCCACCAGGCCTCCCCTGCCTGCTTGCAGAGCACCCACCATGAAGGTTGAGCTTCAGCTGGGCCCTGCTTGACCTCCTGCACTTCCCACCCCCTGCTGGGCTTCAGGAGGCTTTGGGCACTGGCCCCCAGAAGGTCCTCGTGGGGAAGCTCAGCTCAGGGGGTTGGGTGAGTGGACAGTGAGGTGAGAATGGGCTGAAGGATGGAGCTCAGAGGGTTGTGGTCAGGGGGGTAGGGTCTAGTTGGGAGGCCTGGAGCTCCTGGTGCTCCCCAGGGGTCAGTTCTAGGCCCACTCTTGGCCAATGTCTCCATCAACAACCTCAGTGAAGGGACACTGTGGGCCCTCAACCAGTTCACTGCTGGTCCAAACTGGGAGCAGTGGTGACACCCTGCAGGTTCTGCTGCCACCCAGCCAGAGCTGGCCAGGAGGGAGAGGTGGGCAGAGGAACCTCCTCAGATTCAACCAGGGCAAGAGGAGAGCCCTGACCTTGGGGAGGGGGCAAGAACTCCCTGCCACAGTACAGGGCAGAGGGGGAGCTGCTGGAAAGGAACTGGGAGTGCTGGAGGGGAACAAGGTCCCCAAGAGCCAGCAAGGTGGCCAAGAAGGCCAAGGGTCTCCTGGGGACATTCAGCAGAGTGTGGCCAGCAGCACAAGGGAGGTTCTCCTGCCCCTCTGCTCTGCCCTGCTCAGGACACAGCTGCACAACTGGGGTCAGCCCTGGGCTCCCCAGTTCAGAGACTGGGAACTACTGGAGAGAGGCACTGGAGGCTGGGAAGCTGCTGAGAAGACTCTGAGGAGGGAAGGACCTGGGGCTGCTTAGCCTGGACAGGAGAGGACTCAGAGGGAATCTTCTCAACATCTGCAGGGTAGGGGGCAAGAGGCTGGGGCCAGACTCTTGCCAGTGGTGCCCAGGGACAGGCCAAGGGGCACCAGGCACAAACTGGAAGCCAGGAGGTTCCCTCAGGAGCAACCTCTTGGCTTGGAGGGTTCTGAGGCCTGGAGCAGGCTGCCCAGAGAGGTTGTGGAGTCTCCTTGTGTGGAGAGCTTCCAAAGCCAGCTGGGCATGGGGATCCTGGGCACCTGCTGTGGGTGCCCCTGCTGGAGCAGGGGGCTGCCCTGGGTGAGCTCCAGCCCCCCCAGGCTGGGACTGGGAGATTCTGTGACCTTCAGCTCCAGGGGGTGGCAGAGAAGCTCTTGCAGGCCTCCAGCCCTGACCACATCCTCGCCGTGAGCCAGCAAACCGTGGCTGGCTCCTGACGTACCCCCTGAAGGAATGAGGTGACTCAAGTCCTCTCCCCATCTCCTGGTGGTGGCCAGCAGACTGTAACTCCATCTCTCCCAGCCTTCCAGCCCTGGGCTGCTCCAGGAGCTTTGGTTACATAAAGGAGCTCCTGGTGCCAACAACCCCCCGCTCCTCGTGTCCTCCCCCCACCTCACAAACCACCTTCTAACTTCTCAGCTGCTTCAGCAGCCCAGGATGAAGTGTTTTGATGTTCTCCTTGGCTGGAGGAGCCGCCAGCCCCAGCTCTTGGAGGCCATCCCAGAATCTGCTCCAGCTTTGGAGCCTGCTTGGCTTCTCCTCAGCCTTCCAGGGTTGAAAATAGCAGCTTGGCCTCAGCCTGCAGCTGGGGGGGCGAGGAGAAGCAAGTGGCTGAGATTGTCCCCACCACCAGCTCCAAAGGCAGGAGATGAGGGTTGGCTATTCAGCTCAGGGTCCTCACCTCAGGACCTTCAGCTCAGATCCTCAGCTCAGCTTTGCTGCCCAGGTCCTCAGCTTAGGTCCTCAGCTCGTGTTCTGCCCGGATCCTCACCTTGGGTCCTCAAGTGAAGGTCTGAGGGGAGCTGGAGGTGCCAAACCAGGTCTTCCAGTGCTCTTCCATGATTAAAAGGAGCAGGAATGCCCAAAGCTCAGCTCCATCATGGTTCATGGGCCATTGTCCTCTGGATGCTGAGCCTCTCTTCTCCTTCAGCTCCTCAACAGCAACGTGGTGAACGACCTGATCCTGCTGGAGACCATGATGGACAGCATGACAGGGAGGCAGAAGGACACCTGCACCTTGGTCAGGATGCTGGCGCTCCGCGGGCTCGGCAACATCGCCTCGGGGGCACCGGAGAAGGTGACCAGGGCTGGGTGGGAGCAGGAGCCTGGAGCCAGCAGCTGCTCCCCAGGGGTCAGTTCTAGGCCCACTCTTGGGGAAGATCTCTCTCAACAACCTCCATGAAGGGACACTGGGGGCCCTCAACCAGTTCACTGCTGGTCCAGACTGGGAGCAGTGGTGACACCCTGCAGGTTCTGCTGCCACCCAGCCAGAGCTGGCCAGGAGGGAGAGGTGGGCAGAGGAACCTCCTGAGGCTCAGTCAGAGCAAGGGGAGGGTCCTGCCCCAGTCCAGGAGAGGCAGGGAGCTGCTGGGAAGGAACTGGGAGTGCTGGGGGCAAACAGGGTCCCCAAGAGCCAGCAAGGTGGCCAAGAAGGCCAAGGGTCTCCTGGGGACATTCAGCAGAGTGTGGCCAGCAGCACAAGGGAGGTTCTCCTGCCCCTCTGCTCTGCCCTGCTCAGGACACAGCTGCACAACTGGGGTCAGCCCTGGGCCCCCCAGTTCAGAGACTGGGAACTACTGGAGAGAGGCACTGGAGGCTGGGAAGCTGCTGAGAAGACTCTGAGGAGGGAAGCTTGAGGGACCTGGAGCTGCTCAGCCTGGAGAAGAGCATCTTCTGCCCTGGGGAGGGCATCTTCTCAAGTCTTCCCAGGCTCATCCTACAAGGACCTCTTCTCCTTGCAGGTCAGGAAACATGGAGCCAAGCTCTTGGCCTCCATGGTCAATGGCATGGATGACAGGGATGACCCCCACAACCTGGTTGCCCTTGAGGCCATGTCCAGTCTCTCCAAGCTCCTGGATCACCTTGAGCAGAGGGACATCCAGTCCATGCTCCTCCACATCGCCATCAGGATCCGGCCCTTCTTCGACAGCGTAAGGCTGGGCTGGGGTGGCCAAGCTGCTGTGACCCCAGATGGCTTCTCTGCCCACCCACAGCCTGCTCCTCACAGGCCACGGGTGGGAGGAGCAGGAGGAACCTGCTGAGATGACTCAGGGCACGTCCCTGGGTGCAGATGGGGCTGGGGATGGAAGTCAGGCTGCTCTCAGTTGGGAAGTGGAGGAACCTGTTGAGGTGTCTCCTTGAACTGTGACTTCTCCTGGGTGGCTGGAAGCTCTGCTGATGTGGGTGCTCCTGGGATACCAGCAAGGGCAGAAGGAGGAGATGTTCTCTCTGGGTGTCTTTGTCCATCCCCCAAACCCTTCTAGCATCTCCACAAGGAAGCTGGAAGCTTCTGCTCAGCCCACAGCCTGTCCCTGGGCTTGAGCCTTGTCCTTAGCTTGGCCAGGCCCATGGTCCAGCTTTTAAGGTGTCACCTCCTGTCCTGCTCCATTCTCAGCACAACTGCAGCCCAGCTCCATCCCCAGCTCCATGCCACTGCTCTGCCCCTTTGAAGAGCTGGAGACCTCCATCCTTTGTCTTGGTCTCCAACACCTCCCTGGAGCTCCTTGCTTGGCTGGCGGTGGGCTCCAGAGCAGCAGGAGCAAATGGAGATGGTGGAGGTTCCTGGGCTGGAGATGTGGAGGGGCTGTGGGTCTGGGGGGTGTTAGGTGGGGCAGGGTGATTGACCCCTGCCAGGAGAAGCCATGCTCAGCCCGGGGGTGGTGAGGAGTCATCTCCAACCAGCCCAGAGCTGAGGCCCCAGGGCAGCCTGGCAAGGCGCAGCTGAGGCTTCCTCTTGCTCCTCTGACGCTCTGCAAGCCTGAGGAGCAGGCTGGGGTGGGGGGCAGCCGCCCAGCAGGGTGGTCCCCGTTGAGCCCTGCTTGTCCCTCCCCCAGGAGCAGCCTGACCTGCGCCGCTCCTCCATCGTCCTCTTCGGCAACCTGTCCAAGTTCAGCGAGGGCCACGGTGAGGTCTTCTTGGAGCAGATCCTCAACGGGCTGGTGACACTGCTGCTGCACCTGCAGGACCCCAGGCCCGACGTGGTCAGAGTGAGTGTCCCCAGGCCCCGCCAGCCTCCCCGCGGGGGCTGGGTGCTGCCGCTGCAGCCTGCCCCTCCTCCTGTGCCCAGGCATGCAAGTTCGCCCTGCGCATGTGCGGCCCCAGCATGGGCTGCGAGGGCCTCTGCGAGATGTTCCTCAACCACCTGCGGGAGGACAGGAGCCTGCACTACGGAGAGTTCATGAACAACGTCTGCAAGCACCTGGTGAGCGCCTGCGCAGCCCCTGGCCTGCAGGCCAGCCTGGCTGGCCTGACCCTGGCCTGCTCCACATCCACAGGGTCCTCTGGCTCTGCACAAAGGAGGCTCCTGCAAGCCCAGGGCTGATCCTGGGCTGATCTTCACCTCCGTAATGTCCTCTGGGTTCACCCAGGGCAGGTTTCTTCCTGCCCAGGAGCGTTCCTGGGCTGACCTTGGCCTTCACCATGACTGTAACATCCTCTGGGTCCATCTAGGGCAGGTCCTGTCAAACCCAAGAGTGTTTCCTGACTGACCTTGACCTCCCCAAGGTCCATAAGGTCCTCTGGGGCCTCACAAAGAGGTTCCTCCAAGCCTCAGGAGTGCTCCTTGGCTGACCTTGGCCTTCACCGTGTCCACCTGGGGCAGGTCCTCTCAAACCCAAGAGTGTTTCCTGACTGACTTTGGCCTCCCTGAGGGTTTTCTGGCTCTGCACAAAGCAGGTTCCTCCAAGCTCAGAAGTGCTGCTGGGCTCCCCCTGACCTCCACAAGTTCCTCTGGGGCCTCACAAGGCAAGATCCTGCAAGCCCAGGAGTGCTCTTGGGCTGCACTTGACCTCCGTAAGGTCCTTTGGGTCTGCACTAGAGCTCAGCCTCCCCAGGAGCTTTGGGCTTCCAGGAGATGGTGCCAGCTCTGCTCCAAGGTGCCCTCCTTGGGGGCTCTTTGTCCCCTAGATGCAGAGTTACCCAGAGATGCTGAACCGCCTGATCTCCACCAACCTCTTCTACTTCAAGAGCAGCTGGGTGGACATCCGGGCAGCAGCTCCCATGTTCATCGGTGAGTCCTGCTCCAGCCTGCTCCTCAGGCTTCACAGGGGGGCAGGGAATGGCCTGGGAACGGCCTGGGAATGGCCCAGCTCCTGCTACTGGGACAGCAGGGACCAGGCTGGGGGTAGAGGAGCTGGGAAAGGCCCTGGGAGGTTGGTGACAGCAACTGGAGAGTGACCAGCATGTGCCCAGGTGGCCAAGAAGGCCACCAGCAGCCTGGCCTGGAGCAGCCCCAGGCTGGGCAGCAGGAGCAGGGCAGGGATGGTACCCCTGGAGTGGGGGCACTGGGGAGACCACCCCTGGTGTGCTGGGCTCAGCTTTGGGCCCCTGACTTCAAGAAGGACCTAGAGGGGCTGGAGGTTTCCAGAGAAGAACAAGGAAGCTGGGGAAGGGTCTGGAGAAGATGGAGAAGGGTCTGGAGAACTTGTGAGGAGCAGCTGAGGGAGCTGGGGGGGTGTGGAACCTGCAGTAATGGAGGCTGAGGGGAGACCTTGTGGCTGTCTGCAAGTCCCTGGGCCAAGAGGAAGCAGCCTCAAGTTGCCCCAGGGCAGGCTGAGGTTGGCCATGAGGAACAATTTCTGCCCCTTGAGGCTTGTGCAGGCCTGGCCCAGGCTGCCCAGGGCAGTGGTGGAGTCCCCATCCCTGGAGGGGTTTCCAGGCTGTGGAGCTGTGGTGCTGAGGGCCATGGTTTGGTGGTGCCCTGCAGTGCTGGGTCAGTGGTGGGACTCCAGGAGCTTGACCAGCTGCCATGTGGCCAGGCCATGCCATGGTTTAGGTGTCCCATGGGCAGACCCTGGTTTGCAGCAGCACTTGGTTGTCCAGACCAAGACCTGACCCTGAGATTCTCTTCAGGCTTCCTTGTGCTTCACGTGGATGAAGACCACTGCCAGCAGGTGGACCTGGACCCACTCATCTCAGGTGAGTTGGCTGCTGGCACCCCTGGCTTCCTTTGCTGGGCAGCAGGGACTTGCTGCTGCCCACTGGAGCTCAGCCCAGTGGGATGGACAGGCTGGGGCTCCTCAGCTTCCGGAGGGACAAGTCATGGAGCAACCTCCCCTGGAGCCCCAGGACCAGCAGCTCAGTGGCTTTAGGGCATCCCATGCAATCCTCCCAGCGTGGTGGGATCCAGCAGCACCTGGCTGAGCTGGGGGACACCAGGAGTGTCCCCAACCTCCTGGTCAACCCCTGGGGCCAGGATGAGCCTGGCAGCTGTGGGCAGCAGAAGACCAAGGTGCTGTGATGGGGTTGAGCATCACCTTGGGCTTGCTGTGGTGCCATCTGCTGTGCCCTTCTGGGCATTGTGGGCTGAGGGTGGAGATCACCTGGGAACCACCTGGGGATCTGCTGGTGGCTGCCAAATGACCCCAAGCTCCAGGGCTGAGCATGGCCCCACCTGGCTGCACCACAAGCTCTGGTCCTTGGCTGGTGGCTCCCATCACCAAATCCCAGCTTGGTGGGGCTGGAAAGGACCTCTGGAGGTCTTCATCATGGACAACCTGTTCCCCCCCAGCACTCCCAGTTCCTTCCCAGCAGCTCCCCCCTTCCCTGGACTGGGGCAGGGGGTTGTTGCCCCCTGCCCGGGGGCAGGACCATCTCTTTGCCCTGGCTGAACCTCAGGAGGTTCCTCTGCCCACCTCTTCCTCCTGGCCAGCTCTGGCTGGGTGGCAGCAGAGCCTGCAGGGTGTCCCCACTGCTCCCAGTTAGGACCAGTAGCAAACTGGTTGAGGGCCCAAGGTGTCCCTTCATTGAGGTTGTTGATGGAGATGTTGGCCAAGAGTGGGGCTAGGACTGACCCCTGGGGAGCACCAGGAGCTCCAGGCCTCCAATTAGACTCTGGCTCCAGTCCTTCACTGGTGGCTCCAGTCCTTGGCCAGTGTGTCCAATCCTGAACTGGTGGTTTCAGTCCTTCACTGGTGGCTCCCTTCCTTGGCCCACCAGTAGCTCCAGTCCTTCACTGGTGGTTCCCTTCCTTGGCCTACCAGTAGCTCCAGTCCTTCACTGGTGGCTCCCTTCCTTGGCCCACCAGTAGCTCCAGTCCTTCACTGGTGGCTCCCTTCCTTGGCCCACCAGTAGCTCCAGTCCTTCACTGGTGGCTCCCTTCCTTGGCCCACCAGTAGCTCCAGTCCTTCACTGGTGGCTCCACTCCTTGGCCCACCAGTAGCTCCAGTCCTTCACTGGTGGCTCCCTTCCTTGGCCCACCAGTAGCTCCAGTCCTTCACTGGTGGCTCCCTTCCTTGGCCCACCAGTAGCTCCAGTCCTTCACTGGTGGTTCCCTTCCTTGGCCCACCAGTAGCTCCAGTCCTTCACTGGTGGCTCCACTCCTTGGCCCCTGGCCCCGCCGTGCCCACCTGCAGCAGCTGTTCCGGAGCAGGACCCCCCTGGGCTCCCTGGCCGGGGGGGGCTCTGCAGGGCTCCCTGCAGGGTGGGGGTGGGGCACCTCCGGCCAGGGCACTTTCTGGGCGCAGCCTGAAGTCATTTTCCTGGATTTCGGGGCCGTTTTCCCCGCGGTGGTGACCTCATCGGCTCGGAAACTCGCGGAGCCTTCCAGAGCCCCTGCCAGAAACGCTAAAAAAGGACAAAATTTGTCCTTTCCGTTGCTTCTCCCCCAAAAAGAAGGAGGGGGAGGGGGGGGTCTGTCTGCCCCGCAGCCGCCAGGCCTCGGCCGCCGCGGAGTACTGGCTGGAGGCAGCCTCCCCCCTGCCTTCAGCTGGGAGTGCTGGGGGGCTTCTGGGCTTGGGGGGGGCTCCAAGCATGAAACCCAACCTGAGGAACCCAGACCCTCCCCCCCTCCAGAAGCTGGATCCAAGGAGGGATGGGGCTGGGATTGGGATGTAAATCATGGAAGGTTGGCTGGTGGTGGGGCAAGGGGGAGAGGAGGGGGTGTGGGGGAGGACCCCAGGACACCCCAGTTCCAGCCCAGTTCTACCCCAGTCCCACCATAGTGGTTTCAACCACTCCAAGGCTGAAACCCAACCTGAGGAAACCCCCCCCACAAAGAGCTGGATCCGAGGAGGGATGGGGCTGGGATTGGGATGTAAATCATGGAAGGTTGTCTGGTGGTGGACCAGGGGGAGATGCTGAGGGGCTGTTGGGGGGAGCAGGAGCTGGGGGTGGGGAGGAAGGCTCCTGGTAAACAAGCTACTGGAAAAAGAGGAGGAGATCTGGTTACTGGTGGGGAAAATCCACCTGGATCCGTTTCTTCCTCCCGGGAACAGGGCCAGGAGTTAGGAAATGGTGCAGGGAGGGGGGGCTTGGCCCGGGCAGCGTCTGCGCGGGGCCCCCCCTGGGGCTCAGCTCCTGGAGCAGCTCCTGGAGCAGCTCCTGCTGCCAGGCCCCCCCTGTGCTGGGGCCCTGCTCGGCGCAGGGATGGGGCAGAGGGAACCTCACCGGCTCCAGCGCTGGGCCACAGGGAGGCCTCCCAGTTCTCCCAGTCCCGGAAGCCCAGTGCCACCAGCTCAGGGAGTCTTTCCAGTCCCTCCAACCCAGGCCACCACCAACCTCCCACTCCCACCACTCAGGGGCAGGGGTCCAGCATCCTGCTGCCATGTCCTCTGGCTGCAGAGCTGGGGGTTCCTGGGGGGCCTGAGGAGGCTTTTGGGTGCCTGTGGGCCAGGGGCTGGGGCTGCAGAAGGCACTCAACATCCCTGGCACTGGGATCTTCTCCTTCCTTCAGCCATGGAGGTGGCTTTACCCCAGCCACGGTCCCAGTGTGGGGCAGGGTGGGTGGCCATGGTCCTGCAACCCCCCCAAGATGTCCATCTCTTGGTCTTCTTGCAGCTCTGAACCTGCTGCTGAAGGACCCTGTCCCTGCCGTCCGTGTGAAGGTGGCAGAGACCCTGGGGCGCCTCGTCAGGGTCCTCTGAGCCTTGGGGACACCTCCAGGACATCCCAGGTGCACTCCAGTCCCACCACAGCAATAGTTGGGTTGGCTTCTCATCATGGGCACTGCCACCACGTCTTCCACCATCGACTGCCCACCTGGGGGCTGGTTCTTCTGCCCCCTCCTGCCCCCAGCAGCTCCAGCACCTTCCTCACCACCCCCAGCACCCTCCCCAGTCCCACCAGCACCAGCTGGGCCAGGCTGGGACACTGGTGGCCAGAGGAGGACACGGTGGTGGCCACATGACCCCAACGCTGCAGCTGCTGCTTGACTTCTGGGTCCTGGGCAAGGGAGGCTGGACCTTGGTGGCAGCATCTGGAGTTGGGGGGGGCTGCAGCCATGGAGTCTGAGACCTCCCCCCCTGCCTCTGCCCTGAGATGCTCCCAGCCCCTTGTCCCACCCTGCTGCTGCTGCCTGATGCTGAATGTGGGGTCCTGGTACCCCCCAGGGCTCTGTCCCCCCCTGCCCAACCAGGGTCCTGTCACCCCCACCCTGGGGTCCTGTTCCCACCCTCCCCAGCATCTTGTCACTCCTTTCCCCAACCCCACCACAAAGCTGTCACCCTCCCCAGAGTCTCATATCCCCCTCAGGGCTTTGTCACCTCTCTCCTGGGGTCCTATTTCTCCCCTCCAGTGCTGTCACTCCCTCCCTGGGGTCCTGTCACCCTTCTCAGAGTTCTGTCACCCCATCCCCCTCAACCCCCAAGTGTTCTGTCACACTCCAGAGGTATGTCACCCTCCCCACCCCAGGGCTTTGTCACCTCCTTCCTGGGTGTCTTGCTGTCTACCCCCAGGTCTCTTGTCACCCTCCCCAGAGACCTGTCACATCCCCCAGGGCTTTGTCATCTCCTTCCTGGGGGCTTGTGGGTATCCCCCCGAGTCCTGTTACCCCCACCCTGGGGTCCTATCATCCCCCAGATCTCTGTCACACTCCCAAGGGTCCTGTCCCCCCACTCTGAGGTCCTGTCCCACCCTGGGCTTTGTCACTTCCCTGCTGGGGCCTTGTTACCCCCACCCAGGATCTTGTCACTCCTCCCTGGGGTCCTGCCAACCCCACCCCAGAGCTCTGTCCCCCTTCCCAGAGTCCTGTACTTCCCCTCCCCCAGGTCCTGTCACAACCCCCCAGAGCTCTGCCACACTCCCAAGGGTGTGTTCCCTCCAGGGCTCTGTCATGTGCCCCCCAGCTATGCCCCCCTGGTGCCACTCCTGTACATAAAAGTATTTTTAAATAAAGCCCCCCTGGTGCCTGCTGCCTGGGGGGGGAATTGGGGACACCCCTAGGGCTCTGTCAGCTCAGCTGGGGGGCACCAGGGGGTGGCTGGACCCCAGGAGCCCTTGGGAAGAAGGTTCTGGGTCTTCCCCACCCCCCCCCACCTTGAGGAAGCTCAACCTTGGCCCTGCTGCCACTCCTGGAGTACCCCCACGGTGGCTCTGCCCCACCTGAGGGGCACTGGTGGTGCCCAAGTTCCCTCCAGCTCCTACTCCCTGGCTTCTGGCCCTGCTCTGGTCACCTCCAACCTCTTCTTGGCTCAGTTCCTGCTGCTCCCAGAACCCTTCCTGTGCTGGGGGTAATGTGGTGTGGGGGGGTTGGTGTCTCTCTGGGGGCTTCCTCCCCACCCAGATGCCACCCAGAGGAGCTGTGGGGTGGCACTGGGCCCGTAGGGGACCTGGCCCTGCTCTGCTGCCAGCGTGCAGAGCCGGCAGTAGGGTTCAGAGTGAACAAGAAGCAGCACAGGTCCTGAGGAGGGTGGAGAGAGGCCACTGGTGGGGCTTGGTGGGGCAGGAGGGGACCTTGGTGGCTGCTGGGCCCTTTCCTGGATGGATCCTGTGGTTGTCCTGGCCCAGGGCTGGAGTTGGCCAGCAGGGCACAAGAAGAGACCCTGGGGAGGGATGAGGTCACCTCCATCCCGTGTTCTGCCACCCCTCCATCCCACCACCCTCCCTATGTCCACCTGGGCTACCCCAGAGGAGGGATGGTGATGCCTAACCCAGAAGGGTCTGGAGAACTTGTGAGGAGCAGCTGAGGGACCTGGGGGTGTGGAGCCTGGAGCCAAGGAGGCCCCAGGGAGCTGCAGCCATGCCAGGAGCTCCATGAATCCCAGCCAGCCATGGAGGACACCAGGGCCCAGGGCTGTACCCAAAGACATTTAATGAGCAAGGCCCCAAAGTCTGCTTGAAGGAGCAGGAGCAGAGTTCTCAGCAGGGTTTGGTGGCCTCTTGCCCAAGGGGTCAGGTTGGGGGTGGCAGCGGGCAGCAGCTACGTGTAGAGCCGGACGGTGCCGTCGGCACCAGAGGAGAAGATCCAGGGCTGGGTGGGGTGGAAGAGGACATCGAGGACGCCCAGGTCCAAGGTTATGACGTGGCCCTTCAGCACCTTGACAGGCACCAGCAGGGGGTTCTGCAGCAGGTCACTGTGGAGGAGGAGAAAGGTCAGCACGGGGCTCCCTCCCTCCAGTCCACCTCCCCCAGGGCCACCCCCCGGAGAGCTGCGTCCCCAGAACAGCTCCAGGGCTCTGCAGCTTGAACTGGAGCCGCAGCCCTGGCAGCTCCCTGGTGGCTACCTACTTGTAGACCATTCCGTGGCAGACGATGACGGAGCCGTCGTCAGAGCCCGAGGCGAAGAGAGGGTACCGGCGGTGGAAGGCGACGCTGCGCAGCGCCCTCTTGTGGTGCCTGCAGAGACCAGGGGGGTGCAGGGTGGCTTGGCTTGGAAAAGACCTTTAGGAGCATCCAGCCCAACCATGACCCCACCCTGCTAAGGCTGCTGCTAGCCCATGGCCCTCAGCACCACAGCTCCACGGCTTGGGAACCCTGCCAGGGATGGGGACTCCACCACGGCCTGGGCCAGGCCTGCACAAGCCTCAAGGGACAGAAATCATTCCCCATGGCCAACCTCAACCTCCCCTGGGGCAACTTGAGGCCAATTCCTCTTGGCCCAACACTTGGCACAAGAGATCTCAGCCCCACCTGGCTCCAGCCTCCTCTCAGGCACTTGCAGACAGCCACAAGGTCTCCCCTCAGCCTCCTCTGCTGCAGGTTCCACACCCCCAGGTCCCTCAGCTGCTCCTCACAAGTTCTCCAGACCCTTCCCCAGTCCTTCTTGGAGTCAGGGGCCCAAAGCTGAGCCCAGCACTCCAGGGGTGGCCTCTCCAGTCCAAGAGGACCATCCCTGCCCTGCTCTTGTTGCCCACCCTGGGGCTGCTCCAGGCCAGGCTGCTGGTGGCCTTCTTGGCCACCTGGACACACGCTGGCTCCTCTGTACAATGGGCACCTTCTGGATGTTCTGTCCCTATCCCAACCCTTGGCTTGGGTCTGGCCATGACCCCAGTCTCCACTGTGACCCACCATGCCCTGTGTAACTGGGACAAACTGGGACATGCTGTTAGCAGCTCAAATCAGCCCAGCACCAACCACCACAGAAGCTGAGCTCCAGGAGGTCACCACTGCCCACCCCAGCAAGTGGTAACCAGGAGACACCAATACTCTGGGCGGAGTTGGCTGCTCTTGGGACAGTCCCACAAGGCTCCATCCCAGTTCCAGCTCCCAGAAGAGGGAACAGCCCTGGAAGGAGGCCCTGGGGTCCTTGCTGGAGCTGGTTCATGGAGTTCTTCAAAGGGTAGTCCCAGCCCCAGGCCTCACCGCAGCAGCTGGTAGGGTCTGGTGGAGAGGTCCAGGTCGAACCAGGCCAGCTTGCTGTCATAGCTGCCACAGATGATGTTGTCACCTGGGAGAAGGAGTTGGGAGTTACTGGGGTCACCAGAGACAACAGAAGCCTGGCAAGGTGGGGTTGGAAGATCATCCAGTCCAGATGGAGTGCTTGAGGGCTCACAACTTCCCTTCATCCAGCTCACTGATGATGTTGGCCAAGACTGAGTCCAGAACTGACCCCTGAGCTCCAGGCCTCCAACTAGACCCTGCCCCGTGGATCACAACCCTCTGAGCTCCATCCTTCACCTACCTCACTGTCCACTCCTGCCCCTCCGGAGCTGCCCAGGGTGCTCCACCTCAGCTTATGAAGAACCTGAGGTTCTCCTTGAGGTGCCCACAAGCCCAGCACTTACCTCCAGGGTGGATGGCCATGCTGGACACCCACTTGCAGTTGGTCATGAGCTTCTTGGTGAGCTCCTGCTTGAGGAGGTTGTAGACGCGGACGTAGCGCTGGGTGGCCACGAAGAAGTATGGCCTGGTGGGGTGGAAGAGGACGGCCTGCACCAGCCCCTTGCTCCTGCGGAAGGGGCTCTGGCTCCAGCGCTTGCTGCTCTGGTGGATCAGCACCTGCATGCTGCTGTTGTCCGACACCACGCTGGCCAGGTAGTCCCCCTTGCCGTGCCACGTCACCTGCTTCACCGCCTGGCACCGCCGGGGCACAGCCCACGGTCAGAGGCAGCACTGCCCCTGGCACACGTCTTACCCAGGGGGCAATTGCACCCCACGGAGTCAACCATCACCCCACGGAGTCCATCACCTCCCCCTGGAGTCCATCACCTCCCCCTGGAGTCCATCACCTCCCCCTGGAGTCCATCACCCCCCCCTGGAGTCCATCACCCCCCCATGGAGACCATCACCACCTCACAGAGTCCATCACCACCTCACAGAGTCCATCACCACCCCATGGAGGACACCACCACCCCCTGGAGGCCATCACCACCCCATGGAGACCATCACCTCCCCCTGGAGGCCATCACCTCCCCCTGGAGGCCATCACCACCCCATGGAGGCCATCACCACCCCATAGAGTCCATCACCACCCCATGGAGACCATCACCACCCCATAGAGTCATTCACCACCCCATGGAGTCACCAATGACCCCAAGCCATCAACCATAACCCCATGGAGTCAACCAACCTAAGGGGGCAATCACCACCCCATGGAGTCAACCATCACCCCAAGGAGTCACCAACTACCCCAAGATCTCAACCACCACTTCAAGGGCTCAATCACCACCTCAAAGGGTCATCCACCACCCCATGGAGTCAACCACCACCTTAAAGAGTCATTCACCACCCCAAAGAGTCAACCATCACCCCAAGAAGTCACCAACCACTCTAGGGAATCAACCACCACCCTAAGGAGTCAACCATCACCCCTTCAAGTCATCCACCTCAGAGAGTCAGCATCACCCCATGGAGTCAACCATCACCTCAAGGGGTCAACCATCACCCCATGGAGTCAACCACCACCTCAAGGGGTCAACCATCACCTCAAGGGGTCAACCATCACCCCATGGAGTCAACCACCACCTCAAGGGGTCAACCACCACCTTAAGGGGTCAACCATCACCCCATGGAGTCAACCACCATCTCAAGGGGTCAACCATCACCCCATGGAGTCCACCATCACCCCAAGGAGTCACCCACTACCCAAGGCTGTCCCCAGGGGCTCTGCATGCCCACCTTGCTGTGCTGGATGAGCAGGCGGACCCCTCTGCTGTGCTCCTGGGTGCTGGCTGTCACCCACTGGACAGGCTGGACACGCTCCTCCTCCGGGGCCACGTAGGACTCCAGCAGCTGGTCAGTGGCTCCATAGAGCAGCTTGTCCCCAAGGCAGGGGTTCACCAGCAGCACCGACTGCTCCCTGCAGCGTGGGATGTGTGGATGGGTCAGGGCCACCACCCAGGAGGAGAAACCCCCCAGGGGTGGCCCCAGCACAGGGCCAGGGACGTGTGGGATGTTGTGAGGGACACCACGAGGAGAGTGAGAGCCACCATGAGAGTGAAGGACATCACAAAAAGAATGAGGACCAACATGAGTAGAATGAGGGTCACCAAAAGAGTGAGGGACACCATATGAAAAAGGAGCACCCCCAGAACAGGATTGAGGGCCACCATGAGAAGAGTGAGAGCCACCATGAGAAGGAAGGATGTCACAAGAAAAGTGAGGGCCACCAAAAGAAGCAGGAGACAGGGTGATGGGAGCAGAGGTGGCTTTGCAGTGTGGTCACCCTCACTGCTGAAGTTCCCACGAGTTTAGGTGCTCCTTGGAGCCTGGACAGGCTCTGGGAGAGGACCTCCAACAGGTGCAGCTCAAGGAGCTCCTGTCTGGAGGCGGGAGGTGACCCTGGGACACTCACACGCCAATGGCCACCAGGCAGATGGTGGGGTTGGGGTTCCAGGCAATGCTCTTCACCACACCACCCACAGGCAGGGTCTTCATGCAGCGAGCTGTGCAGACCTCCCAGAACCTCACCGTGCCATCATCAGAGCCTGTGGGACAGCGTGGGGTGGGACAGGGACAGGCACAGGCCCTGCCCAGGGGGTGGCATGGCCCAGCTCAGCTTCTCAGGGGATGAGGTCCATTGCAAGAGGCCTCCAAGCTCATGGAGTCCAACCATCAACCCCGGGCACCACCAAACCATGGCCCTCAGCACCACATCTCCATGGCTTGGAAAGCCCTCCAGGGATGGACTGTGCTGTGCTGTGCTAGGCTGAGCTGGGCTGGGCTGGGCTTTGCTGTGCTGTGCTAGGCTGAGCTCTGCTGGGCTGGGCTGTGCTAGGCTGAGCTCTGCTGGGCTGGGCTGGACTGGGATGTGCTGGATTGGGCTGCAGTGGGCTGTGCTGGGCTGTGCTGGAGCTGGGCTTTGCTGTGCTGGACTGGGATGTGCTGGGTTGGGCTGCACTGGCCTGTGCTGGGCTTTGCTGTGCTGGACTGGGATGTGCTGGGTTGGGCTGCACTGGCCTGTGCTGGGCTTTGCTAGAGCTGGGCTGTGCTGGAGCTGGGCTAGGGGCAGCAGGTAGCTGTGGGTGGGGCCCCTGGGTGCTGTTTTCCTCCTCCCCCACCTCCCCTTTTCCCAATCTGTTATTTTTAGGCCCTGAGCTCAGCCACATTCCCAGCCCACAGCCAGGAATTCCAGCAGCCAGGAATTCCACAGTCAAGCAAGCTGGGTGCTGGCAGCTGGGAAAGGCTAAAAAAAGCAAATCTGCATCCCTGGAATTCCCAGCTGCTCCTGAGAGTCAGCCTCTGCCTAGCCTCCTGGCAGATCCCTGAATCCAAACAGATCCCAAATCCCAGTAAATCTCCAAATCCCAGCAGTTCCATGGATCCTAGCAGCTTCCTGGATTCCAGGAATTCCCAAATCCCAACAGCTCCCCAATCCCAGCAGCTCCCAAGCCCCAGCAGCTCCCCAGTCCCAGCAGCTCCCAGTGCATCTTCTGGGCTGTCCCAGTTTGGAAGGGCCCTGGGCACTGGCTCCTCACCTGATACCAGCCACTGGCCACTGGGAGAGATGCTGAGGCACCGGACCAGGCTGGAGTGGCCTCGGTAGATCTGGGAAGGGGGACAAGAGGTGGGTGAGGCCACCAGGAAGCCCAGAAGATCCTTCCTGAGGATCTCCCTGAGCCCCCAGGCTGGGCAAAGAGAAAGAGGAGACCTGGGGTCATTGGGTGGAGGAACAGAGAGACCTGAGAGCCACCAGCTCCTGTATGGAGTCCTGGATGGGCTGGGCTGGGTTGGGAGAGACCTTTGAGCTCCTGGAGTCCAACCTCTGACCCAGCTCTGCAGGGCACCACCAACCCATGGCCCTCAGCCCTCCATGGCTTGGAAACCCCTCCAGGGATAGGGACTCCACCACTGCAGCCTGGGCCAGGCCTGCACAAGCCTCAAGGGGCAGAAATTGTTCCTCATGGCCAACCTCAACCTCCCCTGGGGCAACTTGAGGCTGCTTCCTCTTGGCCCAACACTTGGCACAAGAGATCTCAGCCCCACCTGGCTCCAGCCTCCTCTCAGGCACTTGCAGACAGCCACAAGGTCTCCCCTCAGCCTCCTTTGCTGCAGGTTCCACACCCCCAGCTCCCTCAGCTGCTCCTCACAATTCTCCAGACCCTTCCCCAGCTCCCTTGCCCTTCTCTGGACACCTCCAGCCCCTCAAGGTCCTTCTTGGAATCTCTCTCCAGTAGGGTGACCAGACATGACCAGACCTGCAGCCCCTCCAGGGCAGATCTTCTCCAAGGAGGCCCAGATCTGGTCTCACCAGGAGCATCTTGGACACGTCCCAGTGCCACCAACATGCTCACCAGACCCACCAGCTCCACACACTCCACTCACCAGTGCCTGGGTGGTGGGGAAGGGCTGGAGATCTCGTGGCTTTGGCAGCTTGGGGATCAGGTCCTCAGGGTCCACATTGACCTGTGAGAAGGAGATGTTGAGACACAACCAGGTTCCACCACCCTGCCACCAGTGTCCCACAGACCCAGGGCAGGATGTGGCCAAGACGTCCAAGCTTGGAGCTCCTAGCTGGATGAAACCCATGGGACAGAGCTTCTGGAAGCTGTGGTGGCCTCATCCAAGCTCAGAAGCTCTGCAGCAAGCTGGACTTCAGGTCCATGTTGACTTTCAAGAAAGAGGTGTTGAAATACAACCAGGTTCTACCACTGTGGCACCAGTGTCCCTCAGCCCCAAATCAGAATGTGGCCAACAAGTAAAGGCTTGGAGCTCCTAGCTGGAGGACACCCCCAGGGCAGAGCTTCTGGAAGAAGCCAACAAGTCCAGGCTTGGAGCTCCTAGCTGGAGGACACCCCCAGGGCAGAGCTTCTGGAAGCTGTGGCCCCATCCAAGCTCAGAAGCTGCGCAGGAGCTGGAACTGGTGGGGCAGGAACAAGAGGAAGGGGTTGGGAGGTCCCCAGGCCAGCTGGGGTGGGTGTGTGGTGGGAGGAGAAGGCCTCACCCTCATCTTCCTCTGTCGGGGGCAGAGGTAGAGGTCGAGGCAGCGCTCGAAGCGCTCCTGGATGAAGCGAGGGTAGGCCGGGACCTGCCGCAGGCTCCCGAACCGCTGCGGCACGAAGCTCAGCTGCCGCTCCGCCGCCTCCTGCTGCTCCCAGGCCAGCTGCTGCGGGGGGCAGGGGACACCGGGGTCACCAGGGCTGCTGGGGCCTCCAGCACCTGCTGCCACAGCCCTGCAGAGCCCAGCCACAACCAGTCTGCAGAGGTTGATGACAGTGAGACACCAAGCGTCTGCCCAGCACCTGAGGGGCTGGAGCAGCTTTGATTTCATCTTCACTGGAGCCATGGGATGGGGTGGGGTGGGAGAGGTCTCCTGGAGTCCAGCCACTGACCCAGCACTGCCAGGGCACCACCAACCCATGGCCCTCAGCACCACAGCTCCACAGCCTGGAAACCCCTCCAGGGATGGGGACTCCACCACTGCCCTGGGCAGCCTGGGCCAGGCCTGCACAAGCCTCAGGAACATGAAATTGTTCCTCATGGCCAACCTCAGCCTGCCCTGGGGCTACTTGAGGCTGCTTCCTCTTGGCCTCTCCACCTGGCTCCAGCCTCCTCTCAGGCACTTGCAGACAGCCACAAGGTCTCCCCTCAGCCTCCTTTGCTGCAGGCTCCACACCCCCAGCTCCCTCAGCTGCTCCTCACAAGTTCTCCAGACCCTTCCCCAGCTCCCTTGCCCTTCTCTGGACACCTCCAGCCCCTCCAGGTCCTTCTTGAAGTCAGGGGCCCAAAGCTGAGCCCAGCACTCCAGGGGTGACCTCCCCAGTGCCCCCAGTCCAGGGGCACCATCCCTGGGGCTGCTCCAGGCCAGGCTGTGGTGTCCTTCTTGGCCACCTGGTCACACTACAAGGTCCCATCTCATCTCAACATGGTTCCTAGAATTCCCTCCCCAGCTGAGCAGAGCTCCCCATGGGTCCCAACACCACCAAGCTCCCTGTGCTGCCAGAGGTCTCCTCTGCAGGTCACCTCCTCCTCGCTGAGCAGGTACTCTGGGGGGGGGTTGTAGGACTCCTCATGGCCTGGCAGCTTCATCTTGGGTGCTGGGACATGCATCTTGTGGCGGCCCAGGATGGAGTTGGGATCCTCATGGGCCCACAGGTCATAGTAGGTTGGTGAGTCGTCCTTGGGCTTCCGGGGCTTGATCCAGCCCATCTTGATGGCATGGACCAGCTTGGAGACCTGTGGGGCAAGGAGAGGTCAACCCCAAGAGCTGCAGGACCAGTTTGGAGAGAAGGAGATGTGGGGAGTGAGGATGGACATGGAAGCTGCTGAGCACAGCTCTGCTGCCTTGGGGTCTGATGGGGCTGCACAGGAGAACCTGGCATGGACCTACAGGTGGCCATGAGCTGCTGCAGCAGGACAGGAGAGCCTGGCATGGACCTACAGGTGGCCATGAGCTGCTGCAGCAGGACAGGAGAGCCTGGCATGGACCTACAGGTGGCCATGGGCTGCTGCAGCAGGACAGGAGAGCCTGGCATGGGCCTGCCCGTGGTGGCCATGCCCAGGTGCCCACAGGCCTGCTCACCTTCTCCTTCTCGAGCAGGGAGGGGATGAAGCTCCTCTTGTCGGCAGGCCGGTTGGTCACCGGGTGGATCATCACCTCGTGGGTGAAGAAGTCGACGGCAGGCTGAGGAGACACCGAGCCGCCCGTGTGGCACCTGCTGCGCCCAGGCCCGCCCCGGGGCACAGGCAGAGCCCCTGCCCTGAGCCCACCTCGTAGGGGTTGAAGTGGACATCTCCGAAGTGCCCGCTCTGGAGGCGCTGGACCAGCTCCACCTGCTCGTCCGTCAGCCTGACGTCGGCGCCGGTCAGCTTGTCCTGCACCGTTCTCCTGCGGGCAGCCCAACCGCTGTCCAGCCCTGCCAGGGCCCCCACACCACCCCCCAGCCCACGGCCCGGGGGGCACAGGGGGCACAGGGGGCACAGGGGGCACAGGGGGCATAGGGGGGACAGGGGGCACAGGGGACACAGGGGGCACAGGGGACAGCTGGGGGCACAGGGGACAGCTGGGGACACAGGGGGCACAGGGGACACAGGGGGCACAGGAGGCACAGGGGGCACAGGGGACACAGGGGGGACAGGGGGCACAGGGGACACAGGGGGGACAGGGGACACAGCGGGGACAGGGGACACAGGGGGGACAGGGGGCACAGGGGGCACAGGGGGGACAGGGGGCACAGGAGGCACAGGAGGCACAGGGGGCACAGGGGGCACAGGGGGGACAGGGGGCACAGGGGGCACAGGGGGCACAGGGGGCACAGGAGGCACAGGAGGCACAGGAGGCACAGGGGGCACAGGAGGCACAGGGGGCACAGGGGGCACAGCACCACACCTTCAGCTCTCCAACCTCTCTCCAGGCCCCCCGGCTGCGGTGCATCGAGCCCTGACACACAGCCCCCTTCACGTCACGCCACACACTGGCGTGGTCTTCTCCAACGTGCTCACCAGTAGTCAGGGTTCTCCATCTTCTCCAGGAACATGTCCAGCTCGTCCTTGGTCCTGATGGGTTTGTAGATCTTCTTCCCATCCAGGTTGTAGCCAATGTGAGGGAAGTCCTGGTACCATTCCATGGGGATGTTGCCCACTGTGTTGCGAATGTCCTGGAGGGGACAGGAGAAGACAGGTGAGGGGTGGGTTGGACATGGGTTGGGCCAATATATCTAGACCAGGCTATGGCCAAGAAAGGTTGGACCAGATGATCCTTGAGGTCTCTCCCAAGCTGGGATTCTGGGATTCCATGACCTCAGGCAGATGGAGGATGTCCAGCCCTTGACCAGCTACAGGTCGGACCCTGCTGCTTCCACCTTGTCCACCTACAGGCATGAAAAGTTCCTGGTGCAGCCTGGAGTGAGGCTCATGGGCAACTTGAAGGTTGAAAGGGCCTTCAAAGCTCCTCCAGTCCAACCCCTGCAGCCTCCAACCACAGCAGGTTGCTCACAGCCCCAACCAAGCTGACCTGGGATGGTTCCAGGGCTGGGGCATCTCCCACCTCTTTGGGCAGCCTGGGCCAGGCTCTCCACACCCTCCCAGAGCAGAATTTCTTCCTCAGCTCAGTCTCCATCTCCCTCTTCCAGTTCAAACCCAGCACCCCTGGTCCTACCTCACCACCTTCTGACGAAGGTCCCTCCCCAGCTCTCCTGGAGCCACCCTGAAGTCCTGCAAGGCCACCTGAAGGTCTCCCTGGAGCCTTCTCCAGGTTGAACAATCCCAACTCTCCCAGCCTGGCCTCACAGCAGAGGGCCTCCAGCCATTGGATCACCTTTGTGGCCACCCCTGGCCCCACTCCACCAGGTCCATGTCTCTCCTGTGCTGAGGACTTCAGAGCTGGCCCCAGCACTGCAGATGGGGTCTCACTGGAGCACAGCAGAGGTGTGGCCACCAAACTACCCCAACCCCTCCAAGCAGGAGCTCACCAACCCCCATCTGTGGGTTGCTGACACCTCCTGCCCTGCCCTGCTGCCAGCACGGGGCTGCAGATGACTTCCCCAGGATGGGGGAGAGCAGGAGGTCAAGGGCCAAAGCTGCAAGGGGGTCACCAGCACACCCCTACTTGGTGGACGTGCAGCCCCTTTTCCCCACGCCTGGGTCATGGCAGGTGGCACCTGGTGGGCTCCTTGGGTTCCCAGTCCCACCCCAAGGCCCTGTGGAGGGGCAGGCGGCGGCTGCGGGCACTCAGGAGCTCCATGGCCAAGCCCAGCCCAGCCTGCAGCCAGCAGACAGGAACCTGCCTCACATTTTCCAGCCACCAGCTGCCAGGGCCCTCCCCACCCCCAGCCACCAGCACCAGGCCAGCCTTGGCTGCCTGGACAAGCAGAAGGCCACACAAGC
Organism: Indicator indicator; assembly: GCF_027791375.1. Lineage (NCBI taxonomy): Eukaryota > Metazoa > Chordata > Aves > Piciformes > Indicatoridae > Indicator > Indicator indicator. The sequence continues at coordinate 184,994 of NW_026539199.1, forward strand.
ATGGTTCCTCCTTCTCCTTGGGTTCCTCCTTCTCCTTGACTTCAAGGCCAATGGGGTCTGCACATGGCCATGAGTCAGAGAAGCATCTACCAGTTTGGGTTGGAGGGACCTCCAAAGCTCCTCCAGTCCAACCCCTGCAGTCAGCAGGGACATCTCTAACCACAGCAGGTTGCTCACAGCCCCAACCAAGCTGACCTGAGATGGTTCCAGAGCTGGGGCATCTCCCACCTCTCTCTCTGGGCCAGGCTCTCCACACCCTCCCAGTGCAGAATTTCTTCAGCTCCAGGCTCCATCTCCCTCCTCCAGTTCAAACCCAGCACCCATGGTCCCACCACAGCACCTCCTGATGAAGGTCCCTCCCCTGAAGCCTCCTTGAGGTCCTGGAGGGCCACCAGAAGGTCTCCTGGAGCCTTCTCTTCCCTAGGCTGAACAACCCCAGCTCTCCCAGCCTGGCCTGACAGAGGAGCTGCTCCAACCCCTTGTCCCTGCCATCACAGTGCACTGGTGGGGTGGCCCACTTGGCACCATGGACACATTTTGGAGATGCCACCAGGGTCTTTGTCCCCTATCCCTGATGCCAGCCACAAGCCAGGCTGCTGGTGGCCTTCTTGGCCACAGTGGCTCCTCTCCAGCCACTGTCACCAACTCCCCAGAGCCTTTCCCACTGGCCTTTTCCAGCCCCTCTGCTCCCAGCCTGGAGCTTTCATGGGGTTGGCCAGGAGCAAGGTTCCTCCAGGCTCTCCTGGCTGCCACTGCATTGTAGACCTCAGTGACCCCATCCCCACCTGCAGCCCCCATGGGCTGGAGGTGTGAGGGTGACCTGTGCCCCCACACCCTGCAGTCAGGGGTCACCCTGTCCCTTGCCACCATCTGGTCTCCATAAACACTTGTGAAGGACATGGAGCCTCCCATGGAAAAGGTCCCTAGAGCTCTGAGGCTCCAGACCAAGAGCCCAGGGGCTTCCAGGACCTCTTGGGAGAGTCCTCCTGCAGCTGCCCACCTGAGGGTCATGCAGATGGACAGATGGCCATGGGGATGTCAGCTCTGGAAGCCTCATCCCACGGATGATAGCAGGAGAGACCTCAGCCAAGAGGTCTCCTGGAGCTCTGCAGTTTCCTGTCCCTTGGATGTCCCAGCATGGCCCAAGGACATGCTGGGGAGATGCCCACCAGCAGTGGTGACACCTGAGTGGTGGTGGCCAGGCAGGAGCTGCTGCCTTGCCTGAGGAGACATCTGCAAGGAAGCATGGAAGGTGGAAGGGTTGGGTTGGAAGAGTCCAGTTCCCAGCACTGGGATCCTTGGCCCCTCCCAGTCCAGTTCCCAGTACCGGGATCCCTGGCTCCTGCCAGACCAGTTCCCAGCACTGGGATCCTTGGCCCCTGCCAGTCCAGTTCCCAGCACTGGAGTCCAGTTCCTTTCTCAGTCCAATTCCCACCATTCAGATCCATGTCATTGCCCAGCACTGGGATCCAGTTCCTTGCCCTCCTCTGGGATCCACTTCCTTTCCCAGTCCAATTCTCACTACTGGGATCCACTTCCCTGCCCATCACTGGGATCCACCTCTCCATCCCCACCCCCAGAGCAGGGAGTAGATTCCTGCCAGATGGATCCAGCGCAGGCTGCAGCAGCAGCAGCCCAGCAGACCCCAACCCAGTCTCCCCAGTTGCCCCCACTGCTGTTAAGAGGTCTCCTGAACTGGTAATGGGGCCGGGGGGGGGGACCCTGGAGGCCCGAAGCAGAGCCGGGAGCTGCCGTCATGGCTGGAAGTTGTTGTTGGATGGAGCTGGACATTCCTGGCCACACATTCCTGGCAGCTGGAGAAGCTGGAGGAAGAAGCCTTCTCCTGAAAATATCCGCTCCACGTGGAGGACAAACTGGGACAGGGCCAGCTCACCCCCCCCAGCCCAGCCTGGCAGCGGGATGCGGCCTGGGGAGGTGCTGGAGATCCTGCAGTGGTGGCAGGGGGACCTCTCCTGTGTGTGTCCCCACAAGGAGGTGACCACAACCCGGACTCCAGTAAGCCCAGTGACACTGGGAACCAGGCAATGGGATGGGCTGGAAGAGAACTCCCAGCTCCTGGAGTCCAACCAGTGACCCAGCACTGCAGGGCACCACCAACCCATGGCCCTCAGCACCACAGCTTGGAAACCCCTCCAGGGATGGGGACTCCACCACTGCCCTGGGCAGCCTGGGCCAGGCCTGGGCAAGCCTCAAGGGGCAGAAATTGTTCCTCATGGCCAACCTCAACCTCCCCTGGGGCAACTTGAAGCTGCTTCGTCTTGGCCCAGCCCTTGGCACAAGAGATCTCAGCCCCACCTGGCTCCAGCCTCCATTCAGGCACTTCCAGAGAGCCAGAAGATCTCCCCTCAGCCTCCTCTACTGCAGGCTTAACAAGCCCAGCTCCCTCAGCTGCTCCTCACAAGTTCTCCAGACCCTTCTCCTTCTTCAGCACTTGGCCTTGGTCAACCTCATCTCACTAGCCTTGGCCCATTGTCCAGCCAGATTCCTCTGGAGAACCTCAAATCCTTCTGGAGAGCCTTCAAAACCTCCAGCAGGAACTCCAAACCCTCCAGCAGCTCCTTCAAACCCTCCAGCACCTCCTTCAAATCCTCCAACAGCTCCTCCAAACCCTCCAGCAGCTCCTCCAAACCCTCCAGCAGCTCCTCCAAACCCTCCAGCAGCTCCTCCAAACCCTCCAGCAGCTCCTCCAAACCCTCCAGCAGCTCCTCCAAACCCTCCAGCAGCTCCTTCCAACCCTCCAGCAGCTCCTCCAAACCCTCCAGCAGCTCCTTCAAACCCTCCAGCAGCTCCTCCAAACCCTCCAGCAGCTCCTTCAAATCCTCCAACAGCTCCTCCAAACCCTCCAGCAGCTCCTCCAAACCCTCCAGCAGCTCCTCCAAACCCTCCAGCAGCTCCTTCAAACCCTCCAGCAGCTCCTTCAAACCCTCCAGCAGCTCCTCCAAACCCTCCAGCAGCTCCTTCAAACCCTCCAGCAGCTCCTCCAAACCCTCCAGCAGCTCCTTCAAATCCTCCAACAGCTCCTCCAAACCCTCCAGCAGCTCCTTCAAACCCTCCAGCAGCTCCTCCAAACCCTCCAGCAGCTCCTTGAAATCCTCCAACAGCTCCTCCAAACCCTCCAGCAGCTCCACACTTCCCTCTAACTTGGAGTCATCTCCAAACTGCCCGGGGGTGCCTCAATCTCCTTATCCAGATGATGAATTAAGACATTAAGGAGCACTGGCCCCGAGGGCACCCAAGGGGTCTGACAGGAGTCCCCTCCTTGGGCAGGGAAGTTTTTCAGTCTCAGGGTTGCATCCCAGACCAACACCTTCAAGATAGGATCTTGGATCCACCCAAGGATCCAAGCAAGGTCCCAGCCCCACAGCTTCAGGATGGGATCCTGGAGCCATCCTGGGTGCAAGGTCCCAGTCCTGCACCCCTGAGATGGGATCTTGAAGCCATCCTGGTCGCAGGATCCCAGCCCCACACCTTTGGGATGGGATCTTGGCTGCTCCTGGGCTGCAGGACGTGCTCCTCACCAGGAAGGCAGGATCCCAGGGCCTGCCCCTGGAGAAGGTCCTGGATAGAAGCTGAGGATAGCTCTTCAGTCCAGGAGCTAACCAAAAGCAGCTGCCTGCAGAAGCTGGAGCTTCCAGAGCACACCCACGGCGAGGAGATGACAGTGCCTTGGCCACCAGAAGCTGCTGCTGAGCTGTGGGAGCACCACACCAACCCCAGGTGACAATCCCAGCGCTGGAGGGGACACACAGACACCACTGAAGCTGAGAGGACACCTGAGACTTCATCCCAAGTGGAGGTCAACCACTGCCTCTCAATGCCCCACCAAGACCAGGTGGTCTCCAAGGCCATGATGGGGGTGTGCTGGTGGAGCAGGGGGGGCTCAGCAGCTGTCCCCCAGGGCTGGGGCTGCTGCTGGGGGGGATTTGTCCCCCAGAATGGTGGGACAGGAGGAGGTGGGCAGGAGCTGAGTTCCACGGGCTCCCTGCAGCCATCCTCAATATGGGGTCCCAGACCTTTGGGATGGGATCTTGGGGCCATGCTGGGTGCAGGGTCCCAGCCCCACACCTCAGGGGACAAGTTACTGGGACCAGTTAGGGTACTGGTTATAGGGACAGGTTACTGGGACCAGTTATGGGCCCAGTTATAGGAAGTGGTTATGGGGACCAGTTATGGAGGCAGGTTATTGGGGCAGATTATGGGAACCAGTTAGAGTACTGGTTATAGGGGCTGGTTACTGGGACCAGTTACAGGGACTGGCTCTGGGGCCAGGGGCAGGCTCTGCATCTCCCACACACGTGGGAGGGGAAATCAAAGCCAGTCAAAGCCAATTAAAGCCAACTAATTAAGGCAGATAAGAGCAGCAGGAGTGCAGCACACAGAGGTGTACTGGTGGGCAGCTCCTGAAGGGTTAATTCTTTCCTCTCTGCCCCATTAGCAACAGCAGAAGGGACTGGGGGAGGGGGTCTGGAGGGTCTCAAGGAGGTCTCAGGGGGCCTCAGAGGGACTGGGGGGTCTCAGAAGGTCTGGGGGGGTCCCAGCTCTCTATGCCCACTGGGATCAGACCCACCACAGCCTCTGCCACCCTGCCCCAGGAGCCCCCCAGGATGCCACCAGGACCCCCCCAGTCTGGGCAGACTCTGAAGGGTTAACTGGGGGAGAAGCTCAGGTGGGCAGAGCTTGAGGAGCAGGAGCTGGAGGAGGAGCTGGAGCTGGTTACTGGGACCAGTTATGGGGACAGGTTAGTGGGACCAGTTACTGGGACCAGTTATGGGGACCAGTGATAAGGCCAGGTTATAGGGAGCAGTTACTGGGACAGGTTATGGGGACCAGAAGCCCCCCCAGGAGCCCCCAGTCTGGGCAGACCCTGAAGGGTTAAGTGGGGGGAGCTCAGGTGGGCAGAGCCTGAGGAGCAGCAGCTGGAGGAGGAGCTGTTATGGGGAACGGTTATGGGGACCAGGAGCCCCCCAGGACCCCCAGTCTGGGCAGAGCCCTGAAGGGTTAACTGGGGGGGAGCTCAGGTGGGCAGAGCCTGAGGAGCAGGAGCTGGAGGAGGAGCTGGAGCTGCTGCTGCTCCTCAGCCCCAAGCCTGCTCCTATAAAAATTCCCGCTGGCTCCTGCCCGGCTCCTTCCCAGCCTTGGGATGTGGGGGGAGAGGATCCCACCAGCCCTGCCCACCACCACCACTACCACCCCTCCCGAACCTTCGGAACTGGGAACCAGGAGCCACCACCACAGCACCTCCCCGTTGGAGCTGGAGGTGAGCTAGGGCTGCCTGGATCACAGGCAATCCGAACTTCAGCTTCTCCCAGTTGGAGCCTGAGGCGAGCTGGGGCTCCCCGGATCACAGGGACCCACCACTGGCACATCTCCCAGTTGGAGCTCAGCACCAGTTGGGACTCTCTGGACCGCAGGGAGCCACCACCACAACATCTCCCAGCTGCGGCTCGGCACCAGCTGGGGCTTTCTGGACCACGGGGAGCCACCACGGCAACACCTCCCAGCTGCAGCTCCCCAGGCCAGAGGGATCCATCAGTGGGACATCTGCCAGTCAGATCTCAGTGCCAGCTGGCACTCTCCAGACCACAGGGACCCTCCACTGCAACACCTCCCAGCTGGAGCTCGACACCAGGACCACAGGGACCCACCACTGGGACACCTCTCAATTGGAGCCTGAGGTGAGACAGGGGCCCCCCCAGACCACAGGGATCCATCACCACAACACTCCCGGTCAGGGCTTCCTGGATCCCAAGTGGGGAAGCAGCATGAGCACCTGGAGCTGAGCGCGAGGTTGGAAGAGGAAGAGGAGGTCAGCAGGAGCAGGTGGAGGTCAGCAGAGGAGGAGGTGGTCAGCAAGAGCAAAGGAGGTTGGTAGAGAAGGAGAAGGAGGAGGAGAAGGAGGAGGAGGTTGGCAAGAGCGAGAAGTTTGGTAGGAGAGGAGAAGGAGGAGGAGGAGGAGGAGGAGGAAGAGTAGGTTGGCAAGAGCAAGGAGGAGGTCGGCAGAGCAGGAGAAGGTCGGCAAGAGCAAGGAGGTCAGCAGAGGAGATCAGCAAGAGGAAGAAGGTTGGAAGAGGAGGAGGGGGACAGCAGAGAAGGAGGTGGGTGGCAGAGGAGGTCAGCAGGAGCACGGAGAAGGTCGGCAAGAGCAAGGAGCTCGGCAGAGGACATCAGCGAGAGCGAAGAGGAGGCCGGCAAGAGCCAGAGGTCAGCCAGAGCAAGGGGGTCAGCGGAGGAGCTCGGGCAGAGCGGCAGGAGCTCGGCAGAGCCAGGAGCCGGTCGGCAAGCGGCAGGCCGTCGGGCAGGGCTCCCCGGGTGGCCGGCATGTCCTTCACCATGCTGCGCTCGGCGCCCAGCCGCTACCTGTACCCCGAGATCAGCATGCTGTCGGAGGACGAGGAGAACGGCAGCGAGAGCTCCGGCTCGGAGGAGAAGCCCTACCACCACCGCCACCACCACCGCCACCACCACCACCACCACCACCACCACCTGGAGAGCGAAGGCTACGGCGAGGAGCTGAAGGGCGGGAAGCGTGGGGGCGCCAAGAAGGGGGGCGGCAGGCTGAGCAGGGAGCCCCGGCAGCGGCACACGGCCAACGCGCGGGAGCGCGACCGCACCAACAGCGTCAACACCGCCTTCACCGCCCTGCGCACCCTCATCCCCACCGAGCCTGCCGACAGGAAGCTCTCCAAGATAGAGACCTTGAGGCTGGCCTCCAGCTACATCTCCCACCTGGGCAACGTGCTGCTGGTGGGAGAAGCCTGCGGGGACGGGCAGCCTTGCCACACCACCCCCACCTTCTACCATCACGGCGGCACCGGCACCGGCGGGAGCCCCGCCGGGCGCGACGCTGAGAACGCCCAACCCAAACAGATCTGCACCTTCTGCCTCAGCAACCAGAGGAAGCTGGTGAGTGGGTGCTGGGCAGGGAGGTTTTTGGGGGGGCTCCAGGTGTTTCAAGCTATGGATGTGTAGGGATAGAGAGTGGATTGTGGTGGTGGTGATGCTGGGATCTCCAGGTGTTCCAAACCATTGAGACATAGGGATAAGGAATGGATTTTGGTGGTGGCAGGGTCTTCAAGCGTTCCAAGCTATGGATGTGTAGGAATGAGGAATAGATTTTGGTGGTGGTGGGATCTCCAGGTATGGATGAGTGGTGGATTTTGGATGTAGTGTTGTTGGGATCTCCAGGTGTTCCAAACCATGGAGATGTAGGGACGAGGTTAAGGAGCTGCCAAGGGGATGGTGTGAGCTGAGATGGTTGGGAGAGTAGAAGCAGCTTGGATGGGATAGGATCTAGAGAACCTGAAAGCCAGCAAGGAGAATATGGTGCTTCAATTCAGCAGGTCCAAATCTGCTGCCCAATGCCCCCAGGAGCCAACTGGGAATGTGGCAGGAAGGAGCTGGTAGAAAGGAGAAGGGTGGGGAGAAAGGGAAAAGCCTCCTGGGGTGAGGACCTCAGGAGCTGGAAAAGCACCGGGAAAAGTCTGGGAAGAGCCCACGTCTGCCCCTGGGACAGAGGGACTGGGCAGCAGGGATGGCTGCAGATGGGGCTCCCAGTTCCACCACGCTGACAACTGGGATGGCTCCCAGGCTGGTCCACCTGCTTGGGTGAGGACCATCAACCTAGCATCCCAGGACAGGGATGGGGGAAACTGAGGCCACCACCACCTAGGTGCTCCTCAAGCATCAGGGACCAGCAGCTCTCTCCCTCGAGCACCAGGGAACCAGGAAGGTTGACTTAGCACTTGGGCTCCACCAGTAAGCAGGAGTTGGCCATCCCAGTTCACTCCGTTTGCCCCCACTCCTGGCTCTCAACTTCAAGTCTTTAGGGCACCCTTTTCCTCCCAGCATCCTCAGGTTGTCTCCATGTCCACCTGGCACTGCCCAACACCTTCCATGGACTGGTGGGGTGGGCAGGTGGAGCAGGACACAAGCCCTGCAGCAGGCAGCAGCTTTGGGAGGCTCCAGGGACCAGTGCCACCAGTTGTGTGGCATGGGGCCCCAGTATGGTACTGCTTGCACCAGCAGATCTTCTCTGGAGGTGCTGGGAAAGCAAACTTGGCATGTTTGGGGTTTGCAGCTCTTCCCAGGGTTCAACTGACATGTGGATGGAGCAGATGTTGGCAGGGACAAGCAGCCATGGTGGGGAGCACTGGGAGAAGGTGGCTGTGAGAAGCACCAAGCCCTACTTGAGATGGTTGTGCCCTGAGGGGTAGTTGGGCTTTCAAAGCTTTTTTGTGGGGAAGGTCTCAGAGATGAAGGAGAGGGCTGAAGGTGAGGTAGAGGTGTGGAAGTGGCAGCTGGAGCCTCCTTTGGACCAGATGAACCCCACTGAGGAACCCAAGGGGGAAAAAGGTGGCATCATGACACATGAGGTAGGACCAGCCATGAGCAAACTCTTGAGAGCTTGAGCACTGTAGAGCAAAAAGTCCCCAAACCCTCCTCATCCACCTCACCATGTCCTGTCCCAAGCTCTAGAGACCACCAGGATCCTTGGCATCTGCTGAGCTCTGAGCTGCTAAACCTTGGGGTCATCAGGAGGAGACCCAGCCTGGGGCTGGTTCTGCCTGGGCATGGAGATCAAAGGTGTCCCCAGGCCACCCAGTCCCTTCCCTGTGGGTGAGGGACACCAGCCATGGCTTCCAGCAAACTGGTCCAGCTGGTAGTATCCCAGTTCAAACCCAGAAGCTGCAGGTGGGGAAGGTTTTATGGAGCTGGACTGGGAAATTCCCCTGGTTCCAGTTCCCAGCCTGTTGGGAAACCTCCTCCAGAAGCTCCTTCTGCCGGCATGGCCATGCTCCCATCAATCCCCATCCATTCCCATCACCATGCTCCCATCAATCCCCATCCATTCCCATCACCATGCTCCCATCAATCCCCATCCATTCCCATCACCATGCTCCCATCAATCCCCATCCATTCCCATCACCACGCTCCCATCAATCCCCATCCATTCCCATCACCACGCTCCCATCAATCCCCATCCATTCCCATCACCATGCTCCCATCAATCCCCATCCATTCCCATCACCATGCTCCCATCAATCCCAATCCATTCCCATCACCACGCTCCCATCAATCCCCATCCATTCCCATCACCACGCTCCCATCAATCCCCATCCATTCCCATCACCACGCTCCCATCAATCCCCATCCATTCCCATCACCACGCTCCCATCAATCCCAATCCATTCCCATCACCATGCTCCCATCAATCCCCATCCATTCCCATCACCACGCTCCCATCAATCATAATGCATTCCCATTGTCACTTCCACATCAATTCCAGCCATTCCCATCAATTCCCATTGTTGCTCCTCCATAATTTCTGACCAATTCTCATCAGCACTTGTCCATCAGTCTTGATCAATTCCCATTGCCACTTTTCCATCAATCCCTATAAACTCTCAACACCACTTTGGCAATGATTCCTATGGATTCCCATTCCCCCTTTTCCACCAGTCAAGATCAATTCCCATCTCCAGCTCAGCACCAGTTTCCAGCAGCCCCCCATCCCCACGAGTGGGATCAAACACTGGGATGTCCCCCTCCATAGAAGGGCCAACCAGGGAGCTCCTCTGGAGGAACCCCCTTGAGGTCTGACCCTCAGCAGCTGGCCAAAGGCTGGGAGCTGCCTGGTGGGAAAGGCCACTGGGCTTGGTGGCTACCATCAGCCACAGTCTGGAGCAGCCCCAGGCTGGGCAGCAGGAGCAGGGTGGGGAGGGTCCCCCTGGAGTGGGGGCACTTGGGAGGCCACCCCTGGAGTGCTGGGCTCAGCTTTGGGCCCCTGACTCCAAGAAGGACCTGGATGGGCTGCAGGTGTCCAGAGAACAGCAAGGGAGCTGGGGAAGGGTCTGGAGAAGGAGAAGCCAGAGCAGGGTTATCAGGATCCAGAGCAGGATCACAATGCCACCAAGCCCATGGGACAACCCAGAACAGGGTCAGCATGCCCTAAAGCTGGGTCAGCATGCCAGCAAGCCCACAGAGAGGACCCAAAGTAGGGTCACCACAACTTGGGGTCTCCATGAGAGACTCTGTGGGGGCTCTGGGGGTGTTTCCATGAGGGACTCAGCGAGGGCTTTGTGGGGGCTCTATGGAGTCTTCATGGGATACTCTGGGGGGAGGGGTCTCCATGGGTGTTTCCATAGAGGGCTCTGTGGGGACTCCATGGGGGTGTCTATGTGGGACTCCATGGGGACTCTGCGGGGTCTCCATGAGAGACTTTGTGGGGGGCTCCATGGAGGTCTTTATGAGGGGCTCCACGTAGGGCTCTGTGGAAGTCTCCACAGGATCTCCATGAGGGTTCTGTGGGATCTCCTAGGGGTCTCTATGGGGGGCTCCATGGAGGGCTCCATGCCCACCCCCCAAATCCTTTCCTCCCTTGGAACCAGGAGCAGGCAAGGAGCTGCTGGGGTGGGCAGCCAGGAGCAGAGCCTAGGAGTTCAGCAACTTCATCTCCCCCCTACCCAGTTTCCACCACTACTCCCCCTCCTCCCCCCCCAGATTCCACCAGCACCACCACTGCCCCTCCTCCCCCAGTATCTCCCAGAGCCTCCCAGTTAATTTACAGCGGAAGGGAAGGTGAGAGGGGGGAAAATCTGCGGCGGGATTTTCCCAATCCCCATTTCCTCTCCAGACGGCACCGGGGGCTCCTGGGGCCCCAACATCTGGGAAATTTAATGTGACCAGTTTGGAGCTCAACAGCTCCCAGTCCTCCCCCCTCCCCCCCACTTCCCTCCCCCCAAGTTTGGAGCTCAACAGCTCCCAGTCCTCACCACCACCCCCCCTCCAAGTTTGGAGCTCAACAGCTCCCAGCTCTCCCCATCCCTCCCCCCCCCAGAACAAAGCAGAGGCTTGCACGTGCGGCTGGGGGGAGGGTCCCACCACCACGGATGGACCTGGGCACCAGTCTGGACATTGGGAGGTAACTGGTGGAAAGGCCAGGTGCTGATGGGGGGAACTGGGACTGAGGAGAAGAGGGTCTGATGGGGGGAACTGGGACTGAGAAGTGGCTTTGGTGGGGGAAAGATGGAGGGGGATGAGGCAGGGGGGTGTTGGTGATAGCAGTGGTGCTGGAGGTGCTGGTGCTGGAGATGGTGGTAGTAATGGTGGTGCTGGGGATGGTGGAGGTGGTTTGGTGGTGGTACTGGTGGTGGTGGCAGTGACGGTGCAGGGGAGTGACGGTGGTGTCATTCATGACAGTGGTGGTAGATGTGGCAGTGCTGGTGGCGGTGCTGGTGGCGGTGCTGGTGGTGGTGCTGGTGGTGGTGCTGGTGGTAGATGTGGTGGTGCTGGTAGTAGATGTGGTGGTGCTGGTGGTGGTGCTGGTGGTGGTGCTGGTGGTAGATGTGGCAGTGCTGGTGGTGCTGGTGGCGGTGCTGGTGGTAGATGTGGCAGTGCTGGTGGTGGTGCTGGTGGTAGATGTGGCAGTGCTGGTGGTGCTGGTGGTGGTGCTGGTGGTAGATGTGGCAGTGCTGGTGGCAGTGCTGGTGGCGGTGCTGGTGGTGGTGCTGGTGGTGGTGCTGGTGGTAGATGTGGCAGTGCTGGTGGTGGTGCTGGTGGTAGATGTGGCAGTGCTGCTGGTGGTGCTGGTGGTGGTGCTGGTGGTAGATGTGGCAGTGCTGGTGGTGGTGCTGGTGGTGGTGCTGGTGGTAGATGTGGCAGTGCTGGTGGTGGTGCTGGTGGTAGATGTGGTGGTGCTGGTGGTGGTGCTGGTGGTGGTGCTGGTGGTAGATGTGGTGCTGCTGGTGGTGGTGCTGGTGGTGGTGCTGGTGGTGGTGCTGGTGGTAGATGTGGCGGTGCTGGTGGTAGATGTGGCGGTGCTGGTGGTAGATGTGGCGGTGCTGGTGGCGGTGCTGGTGGTGGTGCTGGTGGTAGATGTGGCAGTGCTGGTGGTGGTGCTGGTGGTGGTGCTGGTGGTAGATGTGGCAGTGCTGGTGGGCTTTTGTGGTAGTGTGTTAGTGGGGCAGTGCCAGTGGGGTGGTGGCAGTGCTGATGCTGGCAGTGGGACTTCTCTGACCCTGGTGGCACAGATAGGTCTCCTGCATGCCATGGATGGTGACAAGACAGACAGACAGGGACAGCTTAGTGTCTGTAGGGCCTCAGCTGTGCACAGGAAGGTCCTGACCACAGGAGAGGGATGAGAAGCCCCAAGCCATGGTTGGAAGGTCCCTCTGAGCAAGGAGAGGGCTCAGGAGGCTGGTGGCTGGACAAGTGACCATGGTGAGGACGTAGCATGGTGTCATGGACATGTCATGGGTTACAGCACAGTGTGGTGGAAGTTCTGGGGGTCCACCAGGAGGGAGGCCCAGGGCAGGAGAAGGCACCTGCAGGAACAGGGCTGTGCGGCAGACCCAGCTCCTGGCTCCTGCTGAGCCCTGGGGACACTGGGAGAGCCATGGAGGGATGATGATGGCACCTCTGAGGATGGGTGTCCTGGCAAAGCTCCTGTCTTCAGGAATGGGTTTGAACTTGACCTTCACTCCCTCCTTCTTCTCCACAGAGTAAAGACCGGGACAGGAAGACAGCGATCCGGAGCTAGAGGAGGATCCCTCGGGAAGGAGGAGGAGGAGGAAGAAAAGGATGGAAAAAGCCACACAGCCCAGGGACACTCCTGCCCTCACCCCTGGCTCCTAGGGGCAGCTCATAGACCCTGGGGGGACTTTGGGGTGACAGTGACACGGTGACTGATGGTGACGCGGATGGACACTGCTGGAAGGGGAGGACCTTCTTGGGGGGCTCCACGGAAAGGGGAGAGCTGGCACTTGGACCTGCCCCGTCCCAGCCTGGCTCCAGTAGCGCTGGGGAAACCACTAAAGGGCAAGAGCTGGCTCTCCCAGTGCCCGGCCCCTCGGAGCTGGGAGCCCTGGGGGGCACTCGCGGGGATCTGCCGCCGGCCAGGTGACAGCAAAGCCTGAGAGATCCTGACATTAAAGGGGAAATGGCTCTGAGCACCGCGGGATCCGGCTGGTCGGGGCAACCCAGTGGGGCCAGGGGGGACCCAGCGGGGCCAGGGAGGGACCGAACGGATCACGGGGGGGGACCGAGCGGGGCCAGGGAGGGATCGAACGGGTCACGGGGGGGACCGAGTGGGTCACGGGGGGGACCGAGCGGGGCCAGGGAGGGACCGAGTGGGGCCAGGAGGGATCGAACGGGTCACAGGGGGGGACCAAGCGGGGCCAGGGAGGGATTGAGCGGGTCACGGGGGGGACCGAGCGGGGCCAGGGAGGGATCGAACGGATCACGGGGGGGACCGAGCAGGGCCAGGGAGGGATCGAACGGGTCACAGGGGGGACCGAGCGGGGCCAGGGAGGGATTGAGCGGGTCACGGGGGGGACCGAGTGGGGCCAGGGAGGGATCGAACGGGTCACGGGGGGGACCGAGTGGGGCCAGGAGGGATCGAACAGGTCACAGGGGGGGACCGAGCGGGGCCAGGGAGGGATTGAGCGGGTCACGGGGGGGACCGAGTGGGGCCAGGGAGGGATCAAGTGGGGCCAGGGAGGGATCGAACGGGTCACGGGGGGGGACCGAGGCGGGGCCAGGGAGGGATTGAGCGGGTCACGGGGGGGAACCGAGCGGGTCACGGGGGGGGACCGAGCGGGGCCAGGGAGGGATTGAGCGGGTCACGGGGGGGACCGAGCGGGTCACGGGGGGGAACCAAGCAGGTCACGGGGGGCACTGAGCGGGTCACGGGGGGGGACCGAGCGGGTCACGGGGGGCACTGAGCGGGTCACGGGGGGGGACCGAGCGGGTCACGGGGGGGACCGAGCGGGGCCAGGGAGGGATTGAGCGGGTCACGGGGGGCACCGAGCGGGTCACGGGGGGCACCGAGCGGGTCACGGGGGGCACTGAGCGGGTCACGGGGGCGGACCGAGCGGGGCCAGGGAGGGATTGAGCGCGTCACGGGGGGGACCAAGCAGGTCACGGGGGGGGGACCGAGCGGGTCACGGGGGGCACTGAGCGGGTCACGGGGGGGACCGAGTGGATCAGAGTGTGATTGAGTTGGTCAGAGAGAGATCCAGCCACCAGCAGCCAGTTACCAATCAGTCAGGGTGGTCAGTGAGAGACTGAGTTGGTCAGCAAGTGATCGAGCAGATCAATGAGTGGGTCAGAGAGCGATCAAGTGGGTCAGTCAGCAGTTGATGTGCTCACTAAAGTGCTTGAGTGGGCCAGTGAGGGACTGAGCAGGTCGGAAGTGCTCAAGTAGATCAGTGAGCCCCTGGTGGCTCTGACCCCCAAGCACTGCCCCACCATGTGCTGGATTCTACCCATCCCTGCCCTGTTCCTGCTAGCCACACTGGGGCTGATCCAGGCCAGGCTGCTTGTGGGACCTTTATGGTCACCCTCATGCCAAGAGCAGAAGGTGACAGCCCCCAGGAGCAGCAGATTCCCAGCTCTGGAGGCCATTTCTGCTCTGTGAGGATCAGCAGCTATGGGATAGTGCTGGGCTGGTGGGGATCAGCAGACACTGAATGGTGCTGGGCTGGTGGGGATCAGCAGCCACTGAATGGTGCTGGGCTGGTGGATGGAGCCTGGCCAGGAGCAGATTTTCCACCACATATTTGCTGGCTGAGGTCAGAGGTAGCTCCAGGATCTGCATGTCTGGCCACAGCCAGGATGTGCTGCTGGATGAGGACATGGAGCTGCAAGTCTTGGTCAGGCTCCCACCAGCCTGATGCTGCCAGCTCCAGGCACTGCTGTTCTCCCCCTGATTCCCTCTCCATCCCAGCTCCTGCCTTCAGTGTCTGGGATGTCTCCTGGAGCTGGGCCAGGATCTCCAGGAGTGAGGTCCAGCTGCTGCTGGAGGTGGAGGAAAAAGGACTTAGGGAGCTGACAGCCAGCCCCTGCCACGCTCCACACCTTCTGTCACCAGAGATAAAGACCCAAGAATCCCCCAGTCCCAGTGTGGTGAGGTGGGAAGGGAGCTCTGGAGCTCACCCAGTGCACCCCCCTGCCCATGGTCACACTGTCCAGGTAGCTTTGGAAGCTCTCCAGAGCTCTCTGGGCAGCCTGCTCCAGGGATCAGAACCCTCCAAGCCAAGAGGCTTCTCCTCATCTTCAGATGGACCACCACCACATCCAGCCCAGCTTTTCATCATCTCCTCCCAGACCCATCCAAATACTGCTGATCCCCATGGACCACGGGGCAGCTGAGGTGACAGCACAGTTAATGTGAGTTCAGAGAATCATAGAATCAAGGAATGGTTTGGGTTGGGGAAGACCTCCAATGGAGTCCAACCAGTGACCCAGCACTGCCAGGGCACCACCAACCCATGGCCCTCAGCACCACAGCTTGGAAACCCCTCCAGGGATGGGGACTCCACCACTGCTCTGGGCAGCCTGGGCCAGGCCTGCACAAGCCTCAAGGGGCAGAAATTGTTCCTCATGGCCAACCCCTGCAGTCAGCAGGGACATCTCCAACCACAGCAGGTTGCTCACAGCCCCAGCCAAGCTGCCCTGGGATGGTTCCAGGGCTGGGACATCTCCCACCTCTCTGGGCAGCCTGGGCCAGGCTCTCCACACCCTCCCAGTGCAGAATTGCTCTCTCAGCTCCAGGCTCCATCTCCCTCTTCCCTGGTCTGACTGCAACACCTCTTGATGAAGGTCCCTCCACAGCTCTCCTGGAGCCCCTTTAAAGTCCGGGAAGGCCACCAGAAGGTCTCCTGGAACCTTCTCTTCTCCAGGCTGAACAAACCTCAACTCTCCCAGCCTGGTCTCACAGCAGAGAAGTTCCAGCCCTTGGGTCATTGTTGTCCTCTCCAACAGGTCCATGTATCCTGCTGACAGAGGCTGGGGGGGACTCAGACAAGCTCAGAGCTGGGTTTTGATGGCTGAGGGACCTCCAGCCCCTGCAGTAGGCCCCTCCTTGTCCCCTCACCCCGCTGCCACCACTCCTGATCACTTCCAGACACATTCCAGGCCCCTCTGGCAGCACCTGCAGCTGGTGGAGCCCCTCAGATCCTGCAGGTGCCAATGCTGGGGGTGGCCATAAAGCCTCTAAGCTCTTGGAGAAGAAAGGAAAAGCCTCTTTGAAGGCACCTTTGAAGGGGCTGCAAAAACAGAGCTGCCCTGGGCCAGCTGCCAGGCTGGGCAGCTGTGGGGCAGGAGAACGTGGGCACTTCCTCTCCATCCCTGCCCCCACAACAGTGCTGAGAAACTGGGAAAGGTGGTGGGAGAGCTGGGAGAGGCAGAGACAATTGCACCAAGAGCCAGCAAGGCGGCCAAGAAGGCCAAGGGTCTCCTGGGGACATTCAGCAGCACAAGGGAGGTTCTCCTGCCCCTCTGCTCTGCCCTGCTCAGGACACAGCTGCACAACTGGGGTCAGCCCTGGGCTCCCCAGTTCAGAGACTGGGAACTACTGGACAGAGGCACTGGAGGCTGGGAAGCTGCTGAGAAGACTCTGAGGAGGGAAGGACCTGGGGCTGCTTAGCCTGGACAGGAGAGGACTCAGAGGGAATCTTCTCAACATCTGCAGGGTGGGGGGCAAGAGGCTG
The DNA here is from genome assembly GCF_027791375.1 of Indicator indicator. Lineage (NCBI taxonomy): Eukaryota > Metazoa > Chordata > Aves > Piciformes > Indicatoridae > Indicator > Indicator indicator. The sequence goes on from NW_026539199.1 coordinate 201,505, forward strand.
GGGCCAGACTCTTGCCAGTGGTGCCCAGGGACAGGCCAAGGGGCACCAGGCACAAACTGGAAGCCAGGAGGTTCCCTCAGGAGCAACCTCTTGGCTTGGAGGGTTCTGAGGCCTGGAGCAGGCTGCCCAGAGAGGTTGTGGAGTCTCCTTGTGTGGAGAGCTTCCAAAGCCAGCTGGGCATGGGGATCCTGGGCACCTGCTGTGGGTGCCCCTGCTGGAGCAGGGGGCTGCAGTGGGTGAGCTCCAGGGTCCCTTCCCACCTCACCACACTGGGATTCATGGGCACCACACAACCAGTCTAGCCCAGCCTGAGGTGGCTTCACATTGCTCCAAGACCATGCCAAGCAGTTGGGTTCTGCTGCCAAGCTGGTTCCCAGGCCACCAGGCTAAGTGAGGTGACAACCTGTCACTGGGGGAACATGCCTGTGTGGAGCAGAGCAGGAGCAGGGATAAACCACTTCAGGTTGAGGTCTGCTTTCCTCTTGAGAGCCCACACCCCTGTAGCACGCATGGGTTTGGGTTCAGAAGGAAGAGATGTGTCTCACCACCCCAAAGAGTGCTCCAGGGCAAGAGAAGTCATTCCTGGGGGATCCTAACTTTTCCCTGGGCCATCATGCACCTTGTCTCAGCTTCTCCTCCCTCTGCATCACACGGAAAAGAGGGAAGCATGAGGGAAACCTGCCCTTGGTGGGATTCTCAAACACGGAATGAGAAGAAAAGCCCAAAGGGGCCAACGCAGCCCCAGGCACCCAGCAGGACCCAACACAACCCAAACATCCCAGCTCCAAGGAGGTGATCCTGGCTCTTCCACCTGGCTGTGGGGCTCAGGAGCTCCAAGAGGGCTGGAACTGGGAAGGACCCCCCCAAGCAGCTGAGGGCTGAGGAGGAGCCTGGGTTGGATCCGATCGGAGCGGCAGGATCCACGCGGAAAGAAACCCAATCCCAGATTTCCTGCCCTTAATCCTGCAGGAACCTGCAGATGGCTGGGGGAGGGGACCCTGCACAGCCATCCCTGCGCTCCTGACACTGCCATTCCCGTGTCCATGCTCCTGGCATTCCCATGTCCCCAACACTGTCATTCCCATACTCTTGACACTGCCATTCCCATGTCCCTGAGAATGCTACTGCCAGGTCCCAAACATTGTCATTCCCAAATCACTGACAAGGCTATTCCCAGGTCCCCATCCCTGGAAGAGTTTCCAAGCTGTGGTGCTGAGGGCCATGGTTTGGTAGTGCCCTGGCAGTGCTGGGTCAGTGCTTGGACTCCATGGTCCCAAAGGTCTCTTCCACCCCAACCCATTCCATGATTCTCCTGCCTGACTTCCCCACAGTTCTGTCTGCTAGGGACTGGGACAAACTGGCAGTGTCCAGTAGAGGACATTCTGCTCTCCTTCCACATCCAGGCTGCTGGTGGCCTTGGCCAGCTGGGCACACGCTGGCTTCTCTCCAGCCACTGCCACCAACCCCTCAGGGACTTTCCCACCAGGCACTTTCCAGCCACTCTGCCCCCAGTCTGGAGCCTTCCTGGCCATGGTGGGACCCCACATCCACCATCCCACCTCCCCTCAGCACGGTCCCACACCTCCAACAGCCCAACCTGGGGCCATCCCCCCTGCTCCTGTGGCTGGGGTGGTGAAGGAGCTGCTGGTCCCCTCAGATGATCCATCATGAGGTGCTCCTCAGCCGTCCCCCTGCTCAGCACCTGCTCTGCTGCCAGGAACCAGATGTGACCTCGCTCTCCACCTTCTCCTCTCCTGATTTACTTGCTGTCAGCTTGGGGGCTTGGACCTTTGCCAGCCTCCCCCTTCCCCTCACTGAATCGCTGCCAGCTGGGACTTCCCAGCCCCTCTCCCCCTTCCCCACAAAAGCAGGAGCAGGACCTCCCCCTTCTCCTCCCCATCCCACCACCACATCAGCATCCGTCCTGCTCTTTGCTTTGCCTGCTGCTGCTCCCTGCATTGGGCACCGCTTCAGGCCATGGTTCCCTCCACCATTCCCACCAGCAGCTCCTTCCCACCTCCATCCATCCCTCTCTAGATCCATGCACCATCCCTCCCTAGATCCATCCACCACTACCTCCAGATCTCCGCCATCCTTCCTTGCATCCATCCACCACTCATTCACCATCATCCACCACCCACCCATCATCCTTCCCTAGATCCATCCACCATTCCCTGATAGATCTCCACCATCCCTCCCTACATCTATCCACTATCCATTCACCACACGTCCACCATCCTTTCCTATATCCATCCCTCTATCCATCCATCCGTCCACCATTCTTCCCTAGATCTATCCACCATCCCTCTCTAGATCCATCCATCTCTCTATCCATCCATCCATGCATCCATCATCCCCACCTTGATTCACCCATCCATCTCTCCATCCATCCATCCATCATACACCCACCATCCTTCCCCAGCTCTCCACCAGCCCTCCCTAGATCCATCTGTCTATCCATCCATCCACCATTTCTCCCTAGATTTTCACCATCCCTCCCTAGATCTCCACCATGATCCCTTCACTATCCACCATCCATCCACCATCCCTCCCTTGATCCTTTCCTCCCTAGCTCTCCACCCTAGATCCGTGTCCCGTCCCCCCGCGCCCCCCTGCGCTGGTCTCCACCAGCCCTCCCCAGCTCTCCACCATCCCAGCCCCCTCGCCGGGGTCCCGGAGCAGCTCCGGCTGCGGGGGGTTGGGCTGGAAGCGCGGCCCCGCCGCTGGCCGCCTGCCCGCGCCTCCCCCGTGTCCGTCTGCAGCCGGGGGCCGCCAGCTCCGCCTCTGGAATCCTTCACTCGCTCCTCGTTGCCGCCTTCCCGCGGGATTCGGGGTCAGAGCGGCTCTCCGGCTCCGCTCTCCGGTTACAATGCCGGCCCTGTTCCCTCCAAATCCCCCTCGGCGCGTTAATCCTGCTCCTGGCCACCCCACCGCCTTCCTCTGCCTGCTCCTGCTCCCCATCCTCCTCCTCCTCCACCACTCTTCATCCCAAACAAATCCAGTCCGGCAGTGGATGGGGAAGGGGATGCAGGACTGGCCCTGAGCCACGGAGGGAGCAGGGAGATGAGGTGGGATGGGGCATGAAGAGGTCTCAGGTCCACCACCCCCACTCACCCCCACTCACTCAAAGGGGACATCACAGCTTAGGACACAGCTCCTGCAGCTGAAGCTGAGATCCAGGTGATCCAGCAGCCACCTGCCTCAGTTTCCTTAAAACCAGGGAATCATGGAATGGGTTGGGGTGCAAGAGATCTCTGAGATCCTCAACTCCAACCACTGACCCAGCACTGCCAGGGCACCACCAAACCATGGCACTCAGCACCATATCTCCATGGCTCTGAAAGCCCTCCAGGGATGGGGACTCTGCCACTGCCCTGGACAGCCTGTGCCAGGCCTGCACAAACCTCAAGGGGTTGCACAGGGCTTAGAGACATCCAGCACTTTTCGATGGGACCAGTGGATGGAGCTGGGTCTTTGCCCCTTCTCCCAAAGCAGGGCAATAGTAGCATTGGCACAGCTCTGCCAGGACCCTCCTTCCCTGCAGGGCAACGGTTCTGGTCCTAGCAAGGAGCCCAGAGATGTGTGCCAGCTCCTATCCTTCAGCTGTGTTCTCATCTCTGAGTCTCAGTCCATGCCCTCACCCTGGGTCTTCACCGTGTGCCCTCACCCCATGTCCTCACCTTGCTCCCTCAATCTGTGTCCTCAACCCATGTCCTCACCCTGTGTCTTCCTTCACCCTCTGTCCTCACCCCATGACCTCACCCCATGTCCTCATCTCATGTCCTCACCCCATTTCCTCCAGGGGTTCCTGGGCCCAGCAGCAGCTTGGCCCAGCCTGTGATGGGACTGTGGCCAGCAACTGCTGCAGCACCCTGAAGTTCCAGCCCACTCCTAAGAGTGCTGCTGGCAACAAAGGAGCAGAAGCACCCTGGCCACAACCTTCCTTAGGATGGACCAAGGGTGAAGCTGGAGGAGCAGGAGACTGGGGGGGACAGCTGGAGCTGGGAATCTCTGCATGGAGCAGAGGAACCACAGTGGTGCTGAGATGGAGAGGCTCTGGTTGGCTTCTGCTGGTGGTGGGCTAGAGGGGGGAGGTGACCTCCTGCAGCCCTCCATGATTTATGGGGAGATGTTTTCTTTAGCAGAACCAGCTGCTGGTGGCCTTCCTGCCGTGGGGGCACCCGGCACTGCACCTGGAGAGGCTCTTGGGTCATACCACCTCCCCCCAAAACAAACTGCTCCTGCTGGGGGACAGTGGCTGGGAAAGTCCCTGAGGGGTTGGTGGCAGTGGCTGGAGAGGAGCCAGCGTGTGCCCAGCTGGCCAAGGCCACCAGCAGCCTGGATGTGGAAGGAGAGCAGAATGTCCTCTACTGGACACTGCCAGTTTGTCCCAGTCCCTAGCAGATAGAACTGTGGGGAAGTCAGGCAGGAGAATCATGGAATGGGTTGGGGTGGAAGAGACCTTTGGGACCATGGAGTCCAAGCACTGACCCAGCACTGCCAGGGCACTACCAAACCATGGCCCTCAGCACCACAGCTCCATGGCTTGGAAACTCCTCCAGGGATGGGGACTCCACCACTGGCCCCAGCCTCCTCTCAGGCACTTGCAGACAGCCACAAGGTCTCCCCTCAGCCTCCTTTGCTGCAGGCTCCACACCCCCAGGTCCCTCAGCTGTTCCTCACAAGTTCTCCAGACCCTTCCCCAGCTCCCTTGCCCTTTTCTGGACACCCCCACCCCCTCAAGTTCCTTCTTGAATTCAGGGGCCCAAAGCTGAGCCCAGCACTCAAGGGGTGGCCTCCCCAGTGTTGTCCCTCCTGCTAAGTTTCCCCCGGAGAAGGGATCCAGCCAGACCCAGGTGGGCTCCGTTCTCCAGCTGGTTTCCATCATGCCCAGCAAACCCCTCCCAGATCCATCTGGGATCAGAGCTCAGGATGAAAGCAAAACCCTGCAGGAGCAGAACGAGGGCTGGTGGGTCTGGCAGAGCCTTTCTCCAACCCCTTGGACACGCACCTGCATGGTCCCCCCCCTTCCCAGTTTCCCCCAGTCCTGCTCCCCAGTCCAAGACAGGATTAACTGGAGCAGCAGGAGCAGCAGGAGATCCAAATCCTGCAGTTCCCAGGGACCTGCCAAGAAGAAAGAGCAGAAGCTTCCATGTCAACATTCCTCCAGCTTAGGAGAACGTGGACAGCTGATTGAGGAGGGATTTCCTGACAGCAGCGGGGGGATCAGAGCTGGGATCACCACTGGGATACAACTGATGGATCACCACCAGAGTGGTGACCACCAGCTTGAGAGCTGTGGGGCTGTATGAACCTCATGAGGTTCAAAAAGGGCAAGGGCGAGGTCACGAACATGGGTTGGGGCAACCTCCTGGGGTCGGTCCAGGCTGGAAAGTAGAGAAGGTCTTGGGGTGCTGGTGGGTGAGAAGCTGGAGATGAGGTGGCAGCAGGTGGAGGATGGTGGATGCTGCCCCTCTGCCTCCATGTTGCTGAGACTCCACCTGCAGTGCTGGGGCCAGCTCTGAAGTCCTCAGCACGGGAGAGACATGGATGTGGTGGAGGCCACAGCAATGATGGGAGGGCTGGAAGCCCTCTGCCGAGCGGCCAGACAGAGAGAGTTGGAAGAAGGCTCCAGGACACTTTCTGGTGGCCTTGCAGGACTTCAAGGTGGCTCTTGGAGAGCTGGGAAGGGACCTTCATCAGAAGGTGGTGAGGTAGGACCAGGGTGCTGGGTTTGAACTGAAATAGGGAGATGGAGACTGGAGCTGTGGAAGAAATTCTACACTGGGAGGGTGTGGAGAGCCCTGCCCAGGCTGCCCAGAGAGGTGGGAGATGCCCCAGTCCTGGAATCATCCCTGGTCAGCTTGGTTGGGGCTGTGAGCAACCTGCTCTGGTTGGAGATGTCCCTGTTGACTGCAGGGGTTGAACTGGGTGACCCTTGAAGGTCCCTTCAACCCAAACAGATCAATCATTCTATGAACTCTCTCTTTGAGGGCCAAGCCCAAGCTCTGGAGAACTTTGAGGAGGTGCAACCCTCAGGCAGCACCTTGGGAAGGATGGGAGGAGTAGGGACATTTTGGAAGCCCCTTGTGGGGGCAGAATGGAAAGAGGCTGGATCACTGGAAAGCCCCTTGGAAAGGCAGGATGAAAGGAGCTTGAATCCTCAGGAATCCTCTTGGAGGGGCAGGATGCAAGAAGTTAGGATAGAAGGGGTGTGACCCTCAGGAAGCCCCTTGGAAGAGCAGGATGGAAGGATCTGTGACCCTCTGGAAGCCCTTGGAGGGTAACGATGGAAAAAGCTTGGATCCTTAGGAAGTCCCTCAGAGAGACAGGATGGAAGGCTCTGTGACCCTCAGGAAGCCCCTAGGTGGGTGAGGCTGCTGCTGGAGGCCACTAGACCTGATCCCCTGGGAAGCCCAGGTGCTGATCCCCCCCGCCCCGGCTGGGGCAGGTGTGCTGGGAAGAGCCTCCACAGCGGCCGGAAAAACCGACGGCGGCCGAGGAACCAGACAGGACACGGCGGTGGCGCTGGTGGTGGCGGTGCTGCGGGGGCAGGAGGAGGAGAAGGGGGTTGAGGGTGGGTTTGGTCCCCCCCCAGGAGCCATCAGAAGCTGGAGGAGCTTTGACCGTGAGTGATTTTCAAGCCGCCGCCGCCGGCGGTGTCCGTCGGGAAGAGGCACAAAGAAGGGAACGCGCCGGAGCTCGGGAAACCTGAGCCGGCTGCTGGCTGCCAGCTGACATCTGGGGTGGGATGAGGAGGAGACGAGGAGATGAGGAGGGGACACGCTCGGGGGCTGAAGGAGGGGGGCCGAGGCGAGGCCAGGCGCGGCGGCAGCTGCGGCTCCGGTAGCAGCCGTCAGGAAGCTCTTGGCCGCGGCAGCAGAAGCGGCCGCGTGGCTGGGCGCCGACACCCAGCGCCGAGCTCGGCCCCGCACGCTCCGCGGCCGCGGCCCCGGGGCACGCCAAGGGCTGGCGCCCGGCCACCCTGCGTGGGATCCATCGGGCTGGCTGGGGTGGAAGAGCCCCCGATGGATGCAGAGCCCCGAAAGGTGACCCTGAGGTGCCTCCCGACTCTGGAGGACCCCCAGTGTCGATCTTGAGGTGCCTGCTCACTCTGGAGAACACCAAAGGTCCATCTCAAGATACCTCCTGACTCTGGAGAACCCCAAAGGTCGATCCTGAGGTGCCTCCTGACTGTGGAGAACCCCAAAGGTCGATCCTGAGGTGCCTCCTGACTCTGGAGAACACTAGAAGTTGATCCTGAGGTGCCTCCTGACTCTGGAGAACCCCAAAGGTCGATCCTGAGGTGCCTCCTGACTCTGGAGAACCCCAAAGCTTCATCTTGAAGTGCCTCCTAACTCTGGAGAGCCCTAAAGCTTGGTCCTGAGGTCCCCACTCCACAGTCCACCTCTCAGGAAGACCAGGCTGCTCACACTGGTTTGCACTGGAGTCACCCACCTCTTCCCACCAGCCCTGACTGCCTGGAAGCTTCTCCTGCCTTGCCAGCTCCAAAGATCTCCATGCTGGCCTCAGATCTGAGCTGTGGGCTCCACCCAGCTGACGTCTGCTCCGAGGAATCCTCCCAGGCCCAGGCCACTTGGAAGATCCCTCGGGAGTCCAGGGCTGGCAGCGGAGCCTCTGTCTGCAGAGAGCTTCTGGATATAAACAGAGCAGGGAATCACGGGATGGGTTTGGGTGGAAGAGACCTTTGGGATCATGGAGTCCAATACTGACCCAGCACTGCCAGAGCACCACTATGCCATGGCCCTCAGCACCACAGCTCCATGGCTCAGAAACCCCTCCAGGGATGGGGACTCCACCACTGCCCTGGGCAGCCTGGGCCAGGCCTGCACAAGCCTCAAGGGGCAGAAATTGCTCCTCGTGGCCAACCTCAGCCTCCCCTGGGGCAACTGAGGCTGCCAAGGCACAAGAGATCTCAGCCCCACCTGGCTCCAGCCTCCTCTCAGGAACTTGCAGACAGCCACAAGGTCTCCCCTCAGCCTCCTTCGCTCCAGGCTCCACAATCCCTCAGCTACTCCTCATGAGTTCTTCAAACCCTTCTTGTCCTCTAGAACCTTCACTCTAAAGCTCATCTAGAACCTCCTTGAGGTTCTCCACAAGCTTGGCCCCCAAAGAGAGAGTTCATGGAACGTTTGACTGGTTTGGGTGGGAATGGACCTTCAAAGCTTCTCCAGTCGAACCCCTGCAGTCAGCAGGGACATCTCCAACCACAGGAGGTTGCTCAGAGCCCCAACCAAGCTGACCTGAGATGGTTCCAGGGCTGGGACATCTCCCATCTCTCTGGCAGCCTGGGCCAGCCTCTCCCCATCCTCCCAGTGCAGAATTTCTCCTTCAGCACACTCTCCAGTTCCCTCTTCCAGTTCAAACCCAGCACCGCTGGCCCTGGCCCTGAAGGACCTGCTGGAAAGCCCCACCCCAGTATGCAGGTCCTGGGAGTCCTGTGCCTACGAACTGGTGAGACTGGGATGAGAACTGGATGCTGTCACCAGGGGTGGAAAATTGTCCCTGTCACCAAGCACCAGCCCTGCCCACTGAACTGGGCAACAAACATTTGCTGGCCAGGTCCCAGCTGGAGAAGACTCCTTGGGCTGGAACTGGAGCCCAGGACTCACAACCCCCCCACACCCACACCAGTCCCCGGACTGGTGGCCAAGCAGCTTCCTCTGCACGTTCTCCAGTACCAGCAGCAGAGCCTGATGAGGTGGGACATTGGAACTGCAGCCAGCTCAGCGCTGGAGTGTCCCCAGGTCCCTCTGCTCCAGCAGCAGGGAGGCCAAGGGCAGGAACCTCAGCTCAGGGCAGGGACACCAGTAAGGGGGCAGTGACCCCAGCATTGCAGCAGGGACCCAGTATGGGGACAGTGACTCCAGTACAGGGACATGGACCCCAGCTAGGGGGGTAGGGACTCCAGTATGGGGACAGAGACCCCAACATTGCAGCAGGGACACAGTATGGGGACAGTGATACCAGTATCAGGGCAGGGACCCCAGGATGAGGACAGGAATGAACATTAGGAGGAAGGTATCCCCTGGGAGGGTGCTGAGATCCTGGCCCAGGTTGCCCAGAGAGATGGTGGAGGCCCCATCCCTGAAGATATTCAAGGTCAACCTGCTCTAGTTGGAGATGTCCCTACTGACTGTGGGGGGTTGGGCATGGTGACCTCCAAGGGTCCCTTCCAACCCAAACCACGCCATGGTTCTATGGGCACAAGGATGGGCATGAGGATGGGCACATGGATGATCTTGAAGGTCTTTTCCAGCCTAAATGATTCTAGGATTCTACGGACATGGGGATGGGTATTAAGAGGAATTCTGCACTGGGAGGATGGGGAGAGCTTGATCCAGGCTGCCCAGAGATGCCCAGGTAGATGCCCCATGCCTGGAACCATCCCAGGTAAGCGTGGTTGGGGCCCTGAGCCACCTGCTCTGGTTGGAGATGTCCCTGCTGACTGCAGGGGTAGGACTGGGTGGATTTTGAAGGTCCATTCCCACCCAAACCAGTCTATGATTCCACAATTCTATGGGCACAAGGATGGGCTCAAGGCTGAGCAGCTGGGTCCCTGCAGGACCCTGGGGTGCAATGTGGGGCAGGGTTGGAGGAGCCCCAGCAGCAGCAGCAGGTCCCGGGTGGTGGCAGGGGCCGGGGAAGCAGAGCCGGCGTAAGGAGCAGATGGAAATCCAATAAAAGCTCCAAAAAAACCCAGAAGCAGGAAAATTTCCACTCCCCAGGCTTTGGTTCTTTGGCTGCTCCTCGGGTCAGGTCCTGCTGCTGCTGATGTCATTCCTTCCAGAAGGAAAAAGCTCTTCCTGCCCCAGCCAGGTCCTCCAGGAGCGCTTGGAGAGGCCAAAAACCCAGAGCTGCTCCAAAAAGGGCTTTGGGGAGCCTGGTGGTGGCAGTGGGGGGGTGGTGGGGGAGGGAGGTGTTCTGCACCTTCTGCTCCCCACTGCCTCAGATGGGCCTCCAGGTGTTCCTCAGCCTGACATGGGGAGAGCTCCAATGCAAGGAGAGAACCCCAACCCTAGGAGTGAACCCCAAAGCCAGGAGAGAGCCTCAAAATTAGAAAAAGACCTCAAAGCCAGGAGAGAACCCCAAAGCCAGGAATGAATCCCAAACCTACCAGAGATCCTCAAAGTCAGGAGAGAACCCCAGCCCCAGCAGAGAACCCAAACCCCAGGAGCAAACCCCACACTCAGCAGAGAACCCCCACCCTAGGAGAGAACCTCAAACCCAGCCAAGACCCCCAAAGCCAGCAGAGAGCCCCCAGCCCAAGGCCAGGAGCCAGCCTGGGGCCAGGGCTGGCTGGGTGCTGGTGCTCCAGCAGCTCCATCCCAGGTTCCTGCAGCTCCAGCAGATGGAACCTTCCTGTGCTGGCTGCAGATTGAGCCCTGGGCCAGTGCCCTGGCAGCTGCTGCTGCTTTTCTTCCTGGTCGAGCCCCAAGGATGGGCACCGAGCCCCCAGCTGCAGGTGCAGGGATGGTCCCCAAACCTCCCACCTCTTTACTGGGGAGCAGGGACATGGGGCAAAGCTTGGGAACCACCGTGTCTGTGGGAGACCTCCTGACAGCCTTCAAGGGGGCTCCAGGAGAGATGGGGAGGGACCTCCATCAGGAGGTGTTGTGGTGGGACCAGGGGTGCTGGGTTTGAACTGGAAGAGGGAGATGGAGCCTGGAGCTGAGGAAGAAAATCTGCACTGGAAGGGTGTGGAGAGCCTGGCCCAGGCTGCCCAGAGAGGTGGGAGATGTCCCAGCCCTGGAACCATCCCAGGGCAGCTTGGTTGGGGCTGTGAGCAACCTGCTGTAGTTGGAGATGTCCCTGCTGACTACAATGGGTTGGACTTGGTGACCTTTGAAGGTCCCTTCCCACCTAACCCAGTCCATGATTCGATGAAAATGCAGCAGCTGAGATCAGCCTTTACCCGGAGATCCATAGTGGAAGACCACTTTTGGTGGTGGCACTTAACCAAAGCTGCGTTGGTCTGGCTGGAGATAAGATCACTGCCACCAGCACCACAAAAACCTCCCTCTCCTCCTTCAACCAGGTGTGAAACAGCTCCTGGACACTTTATCTTTTGACCTTTGTCATTTCCACACAACCTCCCTGATCCAAAAGCTCCAACCACCCTGCACTGGAAGGTCCCAGCAGCCCCAGTTGCCCTGAGCACAGCCCAGGAGCTTCCCCAGGAGGTCGTTTTGGGCCCAGGCTTTGATCCACAACGCCCTGAGAGCCTGTCCTGGAGCTGCAGGGGCTGGAGAGCTCCAGCTGTTCTTCTCATCGAGCTGATGGCCATGAGCCGTGGCGGCCGTGGCGCGGAAGCCGAGCCGGCTGCGTGGGGCGCGAGGCCCTCTCCTGCCATTTCCCTTCTCAACCTGAGGCCTTTTCATCTTGTCAAGGATCTCCCCCCGCTTGGTGCCTTCAACATCCTGTTGTTGTGTCCTCTCAGCCTCCACTTGGGCCTCCACAGGACACAAATCTTCTCCTTTCACATCTCCTCAGCTGCAGATCTCCCCCCCAGGGCCACCAATTATCCCCCTCATCCATCTCTCGAGCTGCTTTGTCTTTTCAGGATGGAATAATGGAAATGGGGCATGGAGCTGCAGCTGGAAGACCTCAGCCACCTCCTCCAACCACACTTTTGAAGCTTCCCTTCTCCCCTCCCACTGTCAGCTCCTTCCTGAGGCTGAGCACAGGAGCAGCCCCTGCCCAGAGTCATTCCAAGGAATCAGCCACTCTCAGATCTTGGGAGCACAGGAGTCATGGAAGGGGAAGGGCATAGAAGGGCAATGGGAGCTGGGGAAGGGTCTGGAGAACCTGTGAGGAGCAGCTGAGGGAGCTGGGCTTGTTGAGTCTGGAACCAAGGAGGCTGAGAGGAGGCTGGAGCCAGGTGGGGCTGAGATCTCTTGTGCCAAGCATTGGGCCAAGAGGAAGCAGCCTCAAGTTGCCCCAGGGGAGGTTGAGGTTGGCCATGAGGAACAATTTCTGCCCCTTGAGGCTTGTGCAGGCCTGGCCCAGGCTGCCCAGGGCAGTGGTGGAGTCCCATCCCTGGGGAGCATTTCCAGGCTGTGGAGCTGTGGTGCTGAGGGCCAGGTGGTGCCCTGGCAGTGCTGGGTCAATGGTTGGACTCCAGGAGCTTGGAGGCCTCTTCCAACCTTAACAATTCTGTGGCTCCATGATATTAAAAGAGGAGATTCAAGCAGATCCAAGGAGGACATTTTGGACCCTGAGGGCGAGGAGAGCCTGTCCCAGATTGCCCAGAGAGGTGGGAGATGTCCCAGCCCTGGAACCATCTCAGGTCAGCTTGGCTGGGGCTGTGAGCAACCTGCTGTGGTTGGAGATGTCCCTGCTGACTGCAGGGGTTGGACTGGGGGAGCTTTGGAGGTCCCTCCAACCCAAACCACTCTGAGATTCCATGACTGAAAAGCTGTGAAGATGTGATGCTGAGGGCCCTGGTGGGGAGGTGCTGAGGGCCCTGGTGGGGCGGTGCTGAGGGCCCTGGTGGGGCGGTGCTGAGGGCCCTGGTGGGGCGGTGCTGAGGGCCCTGGTGGGGCGGTGACCTGGCCGTGCTGGGTCAAGGATTGGTCTCCCTGATCTCAAAGGTCTTTTCCAGCCCAACTGCAGTTTGGTGGTGGAGTCCTCATCCCTGGAGGGGTTTCAAAGCCCTGGAGCATGGTGCTGAGGGCCATGGTTTGGTGGTGCTGAGGGCCGTGGTTTGGTGGTGCTGAGGGCCCTGGTGGGGAGGTGCTGAGGGCTGTGGTTTGGTGGTGCTGAGGGCCCTGGTGGGGAGGTGCTGAGGGCCCTGGTGGGGAGGTGCTGAGGGCCCTGGTGGGGAGGTGCTGAGGGCCCTGGTGGGGAGGTGCTGAGGGCCCTGGTGGGGAGGTGCTGAGGGCCCTGGTCGGGTGGTGCTGAGGGCCCTGGTCGGGTGGTGCTGAGGGCCCTGGTGGGGAGGTGCTGAGGGCCCTGGTCGGGTGGTGCTGAGGGCCCTGGTTTGGTGGTGCTGAGGGCCCTGGTGGGGAGGTGCTGAGGGCCCTGGTCGGGTGGTGCTGAGGGCCCTGGTTTGGTGGTGCTGAGGGCCCTGGTTTGGTGGTGCTGAGGGCCCTGGTGGGGAGGTGCTGAGGGCCCTGGTCGGGTGGTGCTGAGGGCCCTGGTTTGGTGGTGCTGAGGGCCCTGGTTTGGTGGTGCTGAGGGCCCTGGTGTGAGGTGGTGACCTGGCCATGCTAGGTCAAGGGTTGGCCTGCATGATCTCCGCCCCTTCCACAGCTCCTGGCCTCTGCAGGCCCAGCAGCTCCTGGCCCAGCAGCTCGAGGAGGAGGGAGGGAGGTGGGCCGGGAGCCGGCGGTGGCCGGTGGCCAGCAGCCTCCATCCATTATCCCAACATCTGGAATTGTCATCGCCGGAGGAGGAAACGCCACCAAACAAAGCCCCAACTGCTTCCTCCCGCCCAGGCCCCACCATTCATCTCCTGCAGCCCGACTGGGGGGGACTGGGAGGCTTCTGGGGAGGCTGGAGCTGGGATGAGCTCCCCCCCATCACCACCATGCTCATGATGCCCAGGGTGACCTCTCGAAGGTCCCTGCTGCAACCCCCCTCAACCCCGAGCCAGGAAACCACCTGGAGCTGTTGTGTCTGGGGTGGGAGTGGGGCTGGGCATGGGGCCAGGGGTGGGCACGGGGCCAGCACGATGCAGGAGTGGAGCCGGGACAGGGCATGGCTCGGGAGTGTGGGGGGGCATGGAGGGGGAGGGGCAGGTGGAGATGGGGCAGAGGTGACACCCCCCCGGGCACTGGGAGTTGCAGGTGGCATGTGATGAGCTGGGACACCAGGAGTGCCAGACGTGGCACTAAAAAGTTCTGGGACACTGGCAATGGCAGCACTGGCACAGGGTGTCCCCAGGACACCAGGAGTGTCAGAGGAGGCACTGGATGGTCCCAGGACACCAGGAGTGCCAGGGGTGGCACTGGATGGAACCAGGACACCAGGAGTGCCAGGGGTGGTTTGGGATGGACTGGACACCAGATGGTCCTGGGACACTGGCACAGGGTTGTCCTGGGACACCAGGAATGTGTCCTGAGATATTGGATGGTCCTGGGACACTGGCACAGGGTGGTCCTGGGACACTGGCCATGCCAGCACTGGCACAGGGTGGTCCCAGGACACCAGGACTGTCAGAAGAGGCAGAGGATGGTCCTGGGACACCAGGAGCGCCAGGGGTGGCACTGCATGGTCCTGGGACACTGGCCATGCCAAACACCACCAAGTCTACTTCTAAACCATGTCCCTCAGCACCACATCTACAAGATCATCCAGTCCAACCATCAACCCAACACCACCAAGTCCTGGACTGGAAGAGGAGCAGACACATCCCTCAAAGCACCAGCAGGTGTGATCCTAAACCTTCTGAACCATCCATGCCACCAAAGCACTCTCCTGAAGCTGGTTGAGCAGCCGGGTCCTGCTCAGAACCCTTCTATCTCAAGCCACAACCTTCCCACCATACCCATGGTGGTTCCACAATGGCCAGCAGCTCCAGGCTGGCCAGGAGCCCCATGTTGAGCTCTTGGAGCACCTCAGAACTCCTTCAGCAAGCCCCAGGTCTCCACCTGCCTGGTCAGGCAGCGTTTGCTGTGCTCTGGCTCCTTGCTCCGCTCTCACGGAGGAGACAGCCTGAAAATTCCACCCACCCAACGCCCAGGAGGCTTCTCCAAGCACTTCTCCAAGTCCTGCATGAGGCCACCAAGTTCCCTTTCAGCTGAACTGAGGTCAGAGCGAGAAGAACCAGATCCAAACGCCCCCACAGAGCTTGGCAACCCCCCCAGCCCGAGCCCGGGGCCGCCAACCGCACTGATCCGTTTCCCAGACCATCCGAAGCTCCGCCTGGAGCCACCGAACCCTGCAGCCACCTTGGGGCCGAGATCCTGCTGCTCCTCCACACCTTCTCCAACCCTTCCCAACACACCAAACGGAAACAGGTTCCCTCTGAGACCCCAGAACCCCAAACACAGCCCCACAAGCCACGAGTGAAGCTTCATCACCTTGCGACCAGCTGAAGAAACCTTCTCTTGACCCTGGCTGAGCACAGCCAGCCTGTGGGACCTCTAGGATGGGTGGAAGGAGGTTCTTCCCACACAGGAAACGTTGTCCTACCCAAGGTGGGCTTGAGAATTTCTTTTAGATGCTCCAAGCAACGCACTCAAGCAACACAACCTCACTAAGTCTCCTCAAAAGCTCTCAGCTGGTGCCTCTGACCTTCTCTACCAGCAGTCCACACTAAGCCCTTTCAAGGACGACATTGCTTGACCACATCTCCTCCCTTCAACGGCACCAAGAAGCCAACATGGAGAAGCAAAATCCACCATCTCCATCTACACATCCCTGCATGAAAGATAAGAAAGTTGCAGTGGGTCCTACCTCTTCATCTGAGCTGTCTTCTTCATATTCATTCTGAGCAAGCAGAACCTCCTGATCCTTCAGCAATGAGTCATCCTCCAAGGCTTTGCTCTTCCTGGGAGCCCCTTTGGCCTGAAAGAGAAGAAAACCTAGGTCAGGAAGATCCCATCAAGTGAAGTTTGGGTCCTCATGGCCAACTTCAACCTCCCCTGGGGCAACTTGAGGCTGCTTCCTCTTGGCCCAGCCCTTGGCACAAGAGATCTCAGCCCCACCTGGCTCCAGCCTCCTCTCAGGGACTTGCAGACAGCCACAAGGTCTCCCCTCAGCCTCCTTTGCTGCAGGCTCCACACCCCCAGCTCCCTCAGCTGCTCCTCACAAGTTCTCCAGACCCTTCTCCTTCTTCTCCCCAGCTCCCCTGCCTTCTCTGGACACCTCCAGAGGTCCTTCTTGAAGTCAGGGGCCCAAAGCTGAGCCCAGCACTCCAGGGGTGGCCTCCCCAGTGCCTCCAGTCCAGGGGCACCATCCCTGCCCTGCTCCTGCTGCCCACCCTGGGGCTGCTCCAGGCCAGGCTGCTGGTGGCCTTCTTGGCCACCTGGGCACACTCTGGCTCCTCTCCAGCTGCTGCCACCAACCCCCCAGAGCCTTTCCCACCAGGCACTTTCCAGCCCCTCTGCCCCCAGCCTGGAGCCTTCCTGGCCTTGGTGGGACCCAAGGGCAGGACCTGGCACTTGGCCTTGGTCAACCTCCTCCCATTGGCTTCACCCAGCCAGCCTGGACCAGGCCCTCTGGAGAGCCCTGAATCCCTCTTGAAAGCTCCTCTGGAGAGCTTTCCTGCCCCATGGCAACCTTGTGGACTCCTCAAAGGGTTTTTAAGTCCCTCCTCAGATACAAGCTGGGAGCTCAAACCCCTCTGGAGAGGCTCAAACCCCTCTAGAGAGGCTCAGAACCCCCTGGAGCACCCTAAAACACTTCTAGAGAGCTCCAAATCCCCCTAGAGAACCTTCCTGCCTATGGCAACTCTGGGGGCACCTGGAGGAGGGGTTCAATTCCCCCCTCAGGCAGGAGCTGGGAGCTCAGCCGGGTGCTGACCCACTGCGTGGGCTCCTTCCCTGGCAAAATCTCCTGGAGAAGAAGGGTCAGGAGGAGAAGGGAAGGAGAAGGGAAGGAGAAGGAGAAGAAGAAGAGGGGGTGGGGGGAGGACAACCTGGTTCAATCAGAGGGGGGTTTACAGGAGGATTTGGGGAATGAAATGGGAAAAGCAGCTCCAGCAAGGTCCCCTCCTGGGAGCAGTAAAGTCCACACAGTGTGTGATCACCTTCTGCAGCCGGTGGGGAAGGAGGTGGGAGAGGGGAAGGAGGTGGGACAAGGGGGGGGGGGGATGGAAAATCCCAAGCCACCAGGGGGATGAGGTTACTCCAAAAACAAAGGGATATTAAAAATTGGGGAAGAAAAGGGGGGAAAAAAGTTTGCAGATAAGTTTTTTTCCAGGTTTTTGGCTCTCTGATGTCACTGGAGTTGAGTTTCCACCTTTCCCTCACTCCTTCGCCCCCCTTCTCCTCTCCTCTCCTGTCCTTCCTCCTCCTCCTTCTCCTCTCTCCTGCTGCCACGATGAGGATCCTGCCTCATAAATCCCCAAGCTGCTGGAGCTACCAGCTGCTGGTGTCCTCAGGAAGTGGTATGGAGAGGTTCCAGCACCTCCAGCTGACGCTCAGCAAGCCATGATCTCACCCAAGATCTCAGCCAGCAGATCCAACTTGGTTGGCACAGCTGAAGTCCAGACCCCAAAGTGGCCATCAGCAGCTCTGGGAGGAAAATGGAGACCCAGGAGCTGGGCAGCTCCTGGGATTTGCTGCGGGAGCTGGCACAAGCCAGGATCTCATCCAGGAGATCTACCTTGGCTGGCAGGTCAGCAGACCAGACCCCGGCATGGCCATCAGCAGGGTCAAACCCTTCAGGAATCCTCTGGGAGCAACCTGCTCTGTGGTGTGGGCTGAAGGGACCTTCAAAGGTCACCCAGTCCAACCCCTGCAGTCACAGCAGGGACATCAACCACAGCAGGTTGCTCACAGCCCCAGCCAAGCTGCCCTGGGATGGTTCCAGGGCTGGGACATCTCCCACCTCTCTGGGCAGCCTGGGCCAGGCTCTCCACACCCTCCCCGTGCAGATTTTCTCCCTCAGCTCCAGGCTCCATCTCCCTGTTCCAGTTCAAACCCAGCACCCCTGGTCCCACCACAACACCTCCTGATGGAGGTCCCTCCCCATCTCCCCTGGAGCTCCTTTAAAGTCCTGGAAGGCCACCAGAAGGTCTCCCTGGGGCCTTCTCTTCCCCAGACTGAACACCCCCAACTCTCTCAGCCTGGCCTCACAGCAGAGGGCTTCCAGCCCTCCCATCGTTGCTGTGGTCTCCTCTGGCCCCACTCCACCAGGTCCATGTCCTCTGGCTGAGGACTCCAGAGCTGGACTTCAGGTGGGACCTCCCAAGCATAGAGCAGAGGGACAGAATCCACCATCCCTCAATCCTGGTGGCACCTGGCAGGGAGCTCCTGATGGAGGTGATGACTCCATGATTCAAGCTCTCCAGGTGCAATCTGGAGCAGTGGGACTGTGAGCTCCAGGGGAGTGGTTGGACCTGATGACCTCAAAACTCTCCTTCAGCCTCACCAGCACTAGGATTCTCTGATCCCTGCAGGAAAGGAAGAGTTAAATCCCTTCCTTGATGCCTCCTTGATGCCCCCAGGACATTCCCTACTGGGACACCACCAGAACAGCTCTGAAGGATTTTCCTGGATTAGAGAAGGAGAAAATCCAACCTTTTCAACCCCTAAGTTCAAGAGTTGGCCACCAAGATGTTCCCTGGGGCCTCCAAGGAGCAGAGCCGGCCAGCTCTGGAGCTGCCAAGGAAGCAGGAGCAGCTTGTGGACCTCTGGAAGTCATTAGGAGGAAATCCAAGCCAGCAAGGACAACCTAATGTTTAGAGAGCCCCACGGAGCTCCAGGAGCTGCTGACAGGCAGCTGGTGGGAGCTGGTGACCTTTCTGGCTCCTGCAGCCCCTCAAGGAGCTGGGACAACGCAACTCAGCTCAGCACCTTCCTGCTCCAGCAGGATTCACACCTTCTCCATGGGCTGAGGAACCAGCACGGAGTCACAGCTCACTGCTGCTGACTTCTGGAGGAGAGAGGGGTAGGGTGGGACCTTCCTGGGGGTGTGTGGGGGGTGAGGCACCAAAGGGTTGGAATCATGGGATGGGTTGATGGAGTCCAACCAGTGACCCAGCACTGCCAGGGCACCACCAACCCATGGCCCTCAGCACCACAGCTCCACAGCCTGGAAACCCCTCCAGGGATGGGGACTCCACCACTGCCCTGGGCAGCCTGGGCCAGGCCTGCACAAGCCTCAAGGGGCAGAAATTGTTCCTCATGGCCAACATCAACCTCCCCTGGGGCAACTTGAGGCTGCTTCCTCTTGGCCCAATGCCTGGCACAAGAGATCTCAGCCCCACCTGGCTCCAGCCTCCTCTCAGGGACTCGCAGAGAGCCACAAGTTCTCCCCTCAGCCTCTTCTGCTCCAGGCTCCACATGCCCACATCCCTCAGCTGCTCCTCACAAGTTCTCCAGACCCTTCTCCTTCTTCTCCAGACCCTTTCCCAGCTTTCTTGCCCTTATCTGGACACCTGCAGCCCCTCAGGGTCCTTCTTGGACGAGAGCAGACCCCACCTCACTGGATCTCCTTCTTGGTCCTCCATTCCAGCTTCCTAAAAGCAGCTTCTTGGAGAGCAGTGCAGATGAGGGTGCAGGATGGTGACAGACATAGGGACTGGGGACACAGACACTGGAGATGGGAACAGAGGGAACTGGGGGACACAGACACAGGGGTCACAAACCTTCACCCCACAAACCAGTGTTTCCCAGTTCAGGCACTGGGCAGAGTGGTATCAGCCTTACCTGGGTCTGGGGTGACTCGGTGCCACTGGAGCCTTCCTCCTCCTCCTCCTCCTCCTCCTCAGAGCTGTCACTGCCCGAGTCCTCCAGCCCCGAGTAGACACTCTCCTCACTCTCCTCCTCTTCGCTGTCCCACGGCTCCTCCTCACTTTTCCCAGTGGGATGCTTCCCAGTGGGACTCAGCTGGAAGGGAACCAGGAATGGGGGTGTCAGGATGGTGCTGGCAGCTCACAGAGCGACTGCACAGCCCAGTATAGCCCAGGCTGAACACCCCAGCACTGATAGGGACCTACTAGGACAGGGATGGGTCACACTGGGAACAGACTGGACCCCATCAGAACTGCTTCGGAGCACAATAGGACCAGACTGGAGCCTACTGGGACGATACAGGGCCCCAGTGGGACCTGACTGGGCACCATCAGAAGCACCTTGGACCACAACAGGACCATACTAGGCCTCACTGGGAACGGACTGGGTCCTTTATGGCCTAGGCTGAACCCCACAGCACTGCCAGGGCCCTACTGGAACAAAGATTGGCCCCACTGAGACCAGACTGGACCCCCATCTGAACCCGTTTGGACCCCAGAGGGAACAGAATGGGCCCTCTATGGCCCAGGCTGGACCCCACAGCACTACCAGGGCCCTCCTGGGACCGGATTGGGCCCCACCACAACCCGGTTGGACGCCAATGGGTCCAGACTGGGCTGTACTGGGCCTAGCATAGGCTCCACCAGGCGCTACTGGGACCAAAGGGGAACCAGACTGGGCCATGCTGAGGCTCCACCGGGACCACTGAGCTCACTGGTAGCAGACTGGGACCAGAGTGGGCCCTACTGGGACCGACCCGGTGTCTCTGAGGACCACTGCGGGCCGCGAAAGGACCAAGCCGGGCCCGGTCCAGGCCTTTCCAGGCTCAGCCCAAGCCCCTTCACCCCCCGCTCCCCTTCACGCGCCGTCTCCATGGCAACGCCGCGCGCCCCACCTGCTCCATGGCTCCGTCCGCGTGCGCTGCCACCGCCGCCACCCACGTGATCCCGGGACGGGGTCAGAGGTCACCACAAACCTCCGCCCCCTCCGGAAACGGCCTTTCCGCCCGACCCCCCCGCTCCTGAGCCGCACCCCGACACCCCTACCGGGCAAACGGGGCTGTGAGGGGGGGAGCAATATCGGTGCCAGTGGTTTGGGAGGGGTAATTTGGGGAGGGAAACAAAGGGCAGCAGTAAGGAAGTGCGCATGCGCGCAGGTCGCAGACACAGCGGGCAGCGGCATCAGCGACCTTGGATTGGTCACTGCGCACACGCACGACACCGCCCTCACGGTCACACCTCCCAGACGGACGGCGCATGCGTAGTAACAACCGCCTGGTTGGTGGAAGTGCATGCGCACTACCATCGGGGGCTCCACCAGAGTCAACACGCATGAGCACAGGGGACGCCCGCACGTGGGCGTGGCCACGTCAGCGTCGCCTCCAATAGGGAAGAGGAGGCGGGTCCCTGGCTGCCAAGGGGGGAGGATTCGGCGCATGCGCGCTGTGACGCCGCGCCTGGGGGGCTTGTCTCGGAGGCGGCCCAAGATGGCGGCGGCCATGCTGGGCCCCGGGGGTTGCAGTGCGCAAGCAGCGGCCCGGCCCCGCCGCGCCAGTCACCGCCGATACTAAGCCCTTCATTGCCCGCCCGCCATAACCCCCAAGTGGTGGCGGTTTCTAGAGGAGGGGAGAGTGGGCACCGGCTTGCCGCGGCCCTGCCCCCGGAGGGGGGGAGGCCTGAGGGCTGAAGCAGCGGCCACAGCCGTCATGGAGGGGCCTGGAGCGGCGGCGGTGGGCACTAGTCCCGGGGGTAGTAACGTGCCCGCATTCCTCGCCAAGCTGTGGACCCTGGTGGAGGATCCAGACACCGACTCGCTCATCTGCTGGAGCCCGGTGAGTCCCGCTGAGGGGGACGAGGATACCGAGGCCTCGGGGCCTGGATGCCCATTGCCGGTTAGCCGGGCCCTGAGGCCTCGGCCCGGGCTCTTTCCTGATGTGTCACAACACCATAGCAGGTTCCTGTCGCTCTCCAGGCCTCACCGGTCGCTGCTGTCCGCTCCTAATTAAAGGTGCTGCCTCTTTTCCCAGTGTTTACCCCGCCCCAGCACCTCATTAGCCCGGCGCCGTAATTCCCCGGGGGGGAATGAGCCATCCCGGGCTCTTGAGGGATAAAAAACAGTGTCCAGAGGCTCCTCTAACAGTTTCCATGGCAAGAGGAGCAAAGCTGCGTTGTTGGAACCTTTGAGCTCTGTCCCTGCTGTGGATGTGCAGTGCTAGACTGCTTTGTGGTTGCACCAGTTGTTCAGCTTCCCCTTTCCCACCGTTTCCACTCGATCTGAGGGGTTAATGGTTGTTTAGAGGACCGTAAAACTCAGAGCCAAATGCCCCAAGCTGCTTTTTGGAGGTGGGAACATCTCAGGTGCTTCCCTGGAATCAAAGACAAGAATATTTTGTGCTGCTTGGTTCTTCACCTGGCACAGAGTTGGGTGGATGTCAGTCCTTGGGAGGCCTTGATTGTTCTTCTCACCTCAGTTGAGCTTTAGTAGACCTTGGACGTGGTGTCCCACAGCATCCTGCTGGAGAAACTCCTGTCTTGGGTGTTTGAGGGTTAGAATCTGGCCCAAAGAGGGATGGGGAATGGAGTGAAGTCCCAGTTGGTGGCTGGGCACAACTGGTGTCCCCTGGGCTCAGCACTGGGGACAGCTCTGTTTGATGTCTTCATACATGATTTGGATGAGAGCACCAAGGCACCTTCAGGAAATTTTGAAAGTACAGCAAGTTGAGGGGGAGTGTTGAGCTGCTGGAAGGTTTGAAGGATCTGCTGGAGGGGTTGGAAAGCTCTGCAGAGAGTTTGAGGCTCTCTTGAGGGACCTGGCCAGGCTGGCTGGGTGAGGCCAATGGGATGGGGTTGACCAAGGTCAAGTGCCAGGTCCTGCCCTTGGGTCCCACCAGAGGGGCAGGAAAGTGCCTGGGGGGTTGGTGGCAGCAGCTGGAGAGGAGCCAGAGTGTGCCTAGGTGGCCAAGAAGGCCACCAGCAGCCTGGCCTGGAGCAGCCCCAGGGTGGGCAGCAGGAGCAGGGCAGGGAAGGTGCCCCTGGAGTGGGGGCACTGAGGAGGCCACCCCTGGAGTGCTGGGCTCAGCTTTGGGCCCCTGATTCAGGAAGGACCTTGATGGGCTGGAGGTGTCCAGAGAGGGGCAGCAAAGCTGGGGAAGGGTCTGGAGAACTTGTGAGGAGCAGCTGAGGGAGCTGGGGGTGTGGAGCCTGCAGCAAAGGAGGCTGAGGGGAGGCCTTGTGGCTGTCTGCAAGTCCCTGAGAGGAGGCTGGAGCCAGGTGGGGCTGAGATGTGTAGGGCCAAGAGGAAGCAGCCTCACGTTGGGTCCCTTGCCCCTAAGCTCCACCCCTGAGGGTATCTCTGCAGCACCCCAAGGTACCCAGGCTTGTTTAGCAGAAGCATTTGGATTGTCTTTGGCTCTCGGAGCAGGAGAAGGCGTTGGCTGCTGGGCGGTGACTTGCAGGGTGAGGAGCTGGGTGCTGTCATCTCCATGGCCAGAGAGATAAGCAGAGGGGGGAGCTACAGCTGAGCAGCCACCACCAGAGCTTCAGGAAAACATTTCCAGCTCCTGCTTTGATTTTGGGCTTCATCAGCCTTCTGCTTTCATCATCTCCAACTCCCCTGAGCTCCACAGCCTCATCTGAGGGCAAGCCCCAGGAGGAAGATCGTTTCTCACAGTCGGCAGTGTCACATTTCTGCTCCAGCAGAGTATTGGTGGCCAATGTCTGATATATGGTGTGGTGAGACAGGACCACAGCTGGGTTCTGGCTGGGAAAGTTCTCCAAGCTCCTGGAGTCCAACCAGTGACCCAACTCTGCAGGGCACCACCAACCCATGGCCCTCAGCACCACAGCTCCATGCTTGGAAACCCCCCAGAGATGGGGACTCCACCACTGCCCTGGGCAGCCTGGGCCAGCCCTGCACAAGCCTCAAGGGGCAGAAATTGTTCCTCATGGCCAACCTCAACCTCCCCTGGGGCAACTTGAGGTCAATTCCTCTTGGCCCAGCCCTTGGCACAGGAGATCTCAGCCCCACCTGGCTCCAGCCTCCTCTCAGGCACTTGCAGACAGCCACAAGGTCTCCCCTCAGCCTCCTTTGCTGCAGGCTCCACACCCCCAGCTCCCTCAACTGCTCCTCACAATTCTCCAGACCCTTCCCCAGCTTTTCTGCCCTTCTCTGGACACCTGCAGCCCCTCAAGATCCTTCTTGGAGTCAGGGACCCAAAGCTGAGTCCAGTACTCAAGGTCAGCACACCGAGTTGCAAAGCCACCACAAACGACCTACAAGGCCTCCACCCCATGCTGATCTCCAGAGGATGATGAGTGAGGTGCTGTCTCCATGCAGTCGTGTTCCAGGCTCTGTTGATGCTGCTGGACAGTGGGAGGGGAGCAGAGTCCCCAGCAGCTCAGGTTGTCTGCACAGCTAGAGGTCATCTCTCAGGAGGTCAGTGCTGAGGTCCCCACCAACACTTGGGAAAAGGCTCTCTGCTAAAGTCACCAGATGGGTCCACCAAGAGCGCTGGAGGTGCCTGGTGGCTTAATTCTTGGTGTGCAGGAGGCACCATTCCCCTTCCTCCTCTGCCTAGGGCTCCCTCAAGGCAAAGTGCTCAGGTTGCTGAGGTGTGATGTGGACAGCCTGGAACAGAAGTCAGTTCCTTGGTCTCTTCTAAGGAGCAAGCATTGGGCCAAGAGGAATTGGTTGCCCAGGGGAGGTTGCATTTGGCCATGAGGAACAATTTCTACCCCTTGAGGCTTGCCCAGGCCTGGCCCAGGCTGCCCAGGGCAGTGGTGGAGTCCCCATCCCTGGAGGGGTTTCCAAGCTGTGTTGCTGAGGACCATGGTTTGGTGGTACCCTGGCAGTGCTGGGTCAGTGCTTGGCCTCCATAAGCTTAAAGGTCTTCTCCAGCCTTCATGATTCTCTGTTTGTGTTCCATGATTCAGCAACCAAGAGGTGGACTTTGTTCTCCTGGGCAAGGAGATGGCATTTAGCTCCTGTGCTTCCAAATGGACCCATGGGCAGTTACCCTGGAGCTGGAGGATGTCATAGAGATCCTTCTGGGAGCTTGCACTGCTCAGAGGGTTCCAGCTTCAAACAGACCTCACAGACTCCATCCCTAGCTGCAGCTGAGGGGCTCCAGGAGATGGACCTTGCTGGTTTCCCGCACAGCAAGGTGGCACTGCCCTTTGTGGGGCCAAGAGGGAGGTGGTTTCTCTGTGTCACCCTGGGGTGGGGGTCGCTGACAGTCTCCTGCTGTGTTCTTCTTTGCCAGAGTGGAAGCAGCTTCCATGTCTTTGACCAGGGCCAGTTTGCCAAGGAGGTTCTCCCCAAGTACTTCAAGCACAGCAACATGGCCAGCTTCGTGCGGCAGCTCAACATGTGTGAGTATCCCCTGGGCACCTCAGGCTGCAGCCCCCGCAGCTCCTCCCGGGCTCAGCAACTCCCCTGCTGCTCAGCTTCAACGTGGGGCACCTGTCTTTGAGCTGGGGACATCTGGCAGCTTGGCAGGCCCTGGGTTTCGGAGACCAAGGGGTGGTTTGGAGCTTGGCTGAAGGGAGCAGCAGCTTCTGAATCTGGAAGCTTCTGCTGGAGAGCTTCAGGCTCTTGGGCTTCTCTCAGGTCAGCTGGGAGAGGCCAGTGGGATGAGGTTGATCAAGGCCAAGTGCTGGGTCCTACCCTGGGGTCCCACCAAGACCAAGAAGGCCACCAGCAGCCTGGCCTGGAGCAGCCCCAGGAGAGGCAGCAGGAGCAGGGCAGGGATGGTGCCCCTGAGCTGGGGGTCACTGGGGAGGCTACCCCTGGAATGCTCAGCTTTAGGCCCCTGACTCCAAGAAGGACTTTGAGGGGCTGGAGGTGTCTAGAGAAGGGCAAGAAAGCTCTGGAGAAGGGTCTGGAGAACTTGTGAGGAGCAGCTGAGGGACCTGGGGACGTGGAGCCTGCAGCAGAGGAGGCTGAGGGGAGACCTTGTGGCTGTCTGCAAGTCCCTGAGAGGAGGCTGGAGCCAGGTGGGGCTGAGATCTCTTGTGCCAAGGGCTGGGCCAAGAGGAAGTGGCCTCAGATTTCCCCAAGTCAGGTTGAAGTTGGCCATGAGGAACAATTTCTGCCCCTTGAGGCTTGTGCAGGCCTGGCCCAGACTGCCCAGGGCAGTGGTAGAGTCCCCATCCCTGGAGGGGTTTCCAAGGTGTGGAGCTGTGGTGCTGAGGGCCATGGTTTGGTGTCAGTACTGGGTCAGTGGTTGGACTCCAGGAGCTTGAAGGCCTCTTCCATCCCATCCCATCCCATCCCATCCCATCCCATCCCATCCCATCCCATCCCATCCCAGTCTCTTTCCCCTCAGTCTCTGGATCTTTTCACCCTCAACCTTTGACGTTTCTCTGCCTCCATCCCTCCACCCCTGAGGTTCCTCTGCCCTTCCACCTCTCACAGTGACTCCCCCCTCTCCCCCTGAGCTGCTGCTGGTGCTGGCAGGCTG
Organism: Indicator indicator; assembly: GCF_027791375.1. NCBI lineage: Eukaryota > Metazoa > Chordata > Aves > Piciformes > Indicatoridae > Indicator > Indicator indicator. The sequence goes on from NW_026539199.1 coordinate 227,392, forward strand.
CCTGCTGGTGGGATCAGTGCCTGCTTGCAGCCAGCTCGGGGCTCAGGGGTGGGGATTATCCCTCAGACGTTGCTTCACGGCGTCTGCTCCGCTTCCTGCCGCGCTTCCTGCGATAGGCAGCGGCAGAAAGGCTTCTTTCAGCCCCCAGCCCCACAGCTCCAGCTGGGATTAAGGCTCCAGATGTGGCTGTCAGGAGCCATTCCCACCTTGGGATCCTTCTGTGCTGCTGAAGGAGAGGACCTCGATTTCACCCCCCAGCAGCTCCGCCTGGCTGATGTCACCACCGGAAGGTGGCATTGCTCCGGGAAAGCTTCTGGGAGGGGTTCACCCCCCAGCTGTGGGCCAAGCAGTGACCCCTGCCCTGAGTCATCCCAGCTCAGCTCCCAGCCCTTTGATCTGCTCCCAGGGGCTTCCAGGAGGGCTTGAGGGCATCTGAGGGCTTTGGAGCAGAGCTTCTGCACTCCCTGGCTCTCCTGCTGTCCCATCCCCCCATATCCCTCCTGGTGTCCCCCCTCACTTGTCCTTCCTGGTGTCCCCCTGTCCCTTCTCTTGCCCCATTTGCCTCCTGGTATGGGGTCCCTCCTGATGTCCCCATCCTTCCACCACCATCCCTCCTGAACACCCCTGTCCTTCCTCAAACCCCCTTTCCCTCCTGGTTCCCCCCCAACTCCATCCTTCCTTCTCTCCTATCTTTCCTTGTCCCCCCACTTCTCCTTTGACCCTTTCCCTTCCCTTCTTTTCCTGCTGGTGGGACAGGCCCTGGTGGCTGGAAAAGACTCCTCCAGCAGCCCTTGCAGGGAGGCTACCACAAGGCTTTGAGGAGCAGGTTCTGGTCCCACCCCTCACTTCTGGGGGGTGGTCTGGCAGCAGGGCAGTGGTGGAGCTCTGAGTGTTGGGGCAGAGAAAGGTCACTCTTGGTGGCTTCTCCTTCAGCCTGCTGAGCTCTCCTCCACTCCCCTCTCCCTTGCAGATGGCTTCCGGAAGGTTGTCCACATCGAGCAGGGAGGGTTGGTGAAACCAGAGAAGGATGACACAGAATTCCAGCATCCCTACTTCATCCGAGGCCAGGAGCACCTCCTGGAGAACATCAAGAGGAAAGTAACCAGTGTAAGTTCTGCAGCAGCTCCTGCCCCAGAGAAACCCTTTGAGGGCAGCTGGCTGAGCTCACAACCATCACCGTGCTGGAAGGGCTGAGGGACGCTGGTGGCTCCTGGTCATTGTCTCATGCAGACAGGAGCTGTGGTGCCATCTGCTCCTCGGGTCCTCTGTGCCAGTTCCTTTGGGTCATGAGGCTGCTTCTCCGTGTGTGCAGCCTTAGCTTGCTTAGGACACTGCTTGAGACTTCCCCAGCACCATCAGAAGGAACCAGTCAAGGCTCTGCCCTTGCAAACAAGACCACTCCTGAGTTCAGCAGGGGGACCTGCTGTGGTTCTCTGCACAAGTGGCTTCTGCTTGAGTTTAGCTCCATGGATGGAGAGATCTGCTCTGGAGACACACAAGAGCAGTTGGACCTTGTAGGAGGTTGGACCCAGCTTGGGACTGGTCTCTTCTTCCAAGGAAGAAGTGACAGGACAAAAGGAACCAGCCTCATATTTGTGCCCCTGACTCCAAGAAGGACCTTGAGAGGCTGGAGGTGTCCAGAGAAGGGCAATGAAGCTGGGGAAAGGTCTGGAGAACTTGTGAGGAGCAGCTAAGGGACCTGTAGGTGTTGAGCCTGGAGCAAAGCAGGCTGAGGGGAGACCTTCTGGCTCTCTGCAAGTCCCTGGGAGGAGGTTGGGGTGAGGGTTGTGGTCTTCTTCCAGGGGAAGTGACCTCAAATTGCCCCAGGGGAGACTCAGGTTGGCTGTGAGGAACAAGTTCTGCCCCTTGAGGCTTGTCCAAGCCTGGCCCAGGCTGCTCAGGGCAGTGGTGGAGACTCCATGGAATCATGGAATGCACTGGATTGGAAAGGACCCTCAAAGGTCATCTTGTCCAACCCCCCTGCAGTGAGCAGGGCCATCTCCAACCAGATCAAGTTCCTCAGGGCCCCATCAAGTTTGACCTGGAAGGTCTCCACAGATGGAGCCTCTACCATCTCTCTGGGCAACCTTTTCCTGTGTTCCACCACCCATCCCTAGAGGGGTTTCCAAGCCATGGAGATGTGCTGCTGAGGGCCATGGTTTGGTGGTGCCCTAGAAGTGCTGGGTCACTGGTTGGACTCCACCAGCTTGAAGGTCTCTTCCAACCCATCCCATGATTCTGTATCAAGAAGGTCTTGGTCCATGGTCCTTCTGAAGTTTTGCAGAAGCAAACAGCTCCTTGCAGGGCTTCACTTCCCCCTGAGCACTCCATTTCTCACCCAAAAAGGTCCATTTTCAGGCTGTGACCCAACTGGATGTTCTCCAAACATCAGCCCTCCTGCAGAAAAGCCTCTTTGGTAGCCCTCTGGGGATGCCACTCTGGTGTGTGCCCACAGCAGCTGCTCTAGGGAGGGGACAGGAAGGGTTTGAAGCTTGGAGGAGGAAGGAAGCATCACCAGGCTCTGCCTTTCTGCTCTGCAGGTGTCCAACATAAAGAACGAGGACATCAAGGTCCGGCAGGACAACGTCACCAAGTTGCTGACTGACATCCAGGTGATGAAGGGCAAGCAGGAGAGCATGGACTCCAAGCTGATCGCCATGAAGCAGTATGTGTGGGCAGGGGGTGGTGGCACCTGCAGGGGGCTTTGCCCACCAGATCCCTTCCATCACCACCTTGCCTTTAGGTCCTGCTTTGGGAGAAGGTTGGGCACCTCTCTGGGCAGCCTGCTCCAGGCCTCGGATCCCTCCAAGCCAAGAGGTTGCTCCTGAGGGAACCTCCTGGCTTCCAGTTTGTGCCTGGTGCCCCTTGGCCTGTCCCTGGGCCCACTGGCAAGAGTCTGGCCCCAGCCTCTTGCCCCCTACCCTGCAGATGTTGAGAAGATTCCCTCTGAGTCTTCTCCTGTCCAGGCTAAGCAGCCCCAGGTCCTTCCCTCCTCAGAGTCTTCTCAGCAGCTTCCCAGCCTCCAGTGCCTCTCTCCAGTAGTTCCCAGTCTCTGAACTGGGGAGCCCAGGGCTGACCCCAGTTGTGCAGCTGTGTCCTGAGCAGGGCAGAGCAGAGGGGCAGGAGAACCTCCCTTGTGCTGCTGGCCACACTCTGCTGAATATCCCCAGGGGACTCTTGGCCCCAGGGTTCTCCTTTCCACCTCTGTGGCAGCTGCAGTCCTGTGACATGTTTTGGGGTGAGGTGCCTGGGCTCCATCTCCTGGCTGAAGGACCAGGAGACTTCACCAACACATTGAGTCGAGTGAGAAGGTCTCTGGGCTGGGTTCTTGCCCCTTCATTGGCTGCATCTTATACAAACATTAGCATAAATTAGCATAAATTAACATAATTGCCTTTCTTCATCACAAGCACTCTGGAAACCACTAGATGGAGTCCCTGCAGTAGCTCTTGGAGGTCTGCTAAGAGTAGAGACCCACCAAGCCCCCTCCATGCAGCCAAGCTGCCCTCTTCCTCTTCCCCCCAGTAGGACACTTCCAGACCAGTGCTTGGAACTTCTTGGAAGCTCCTGTGAGGAATTCTAAGAGCTTGGAGTGTGGTGAAAGAGCTTCACAGAAGCTCTTTATCTCCTGGGTGGTGCCTGAAAATGGTTCAGTCCCAACTGAGCCCCATAAGCCCAACTGTCCCTGGCCACAGCAGCTTCCAAACCACAGCTGGGCTCTGATCTGCACCACAGGAGCTGAAAACATTCAGTAAAAGCAACTGGGGGAACTGGTGAGTGGGGCAGGTTCAGGAGCAGGTTGATGGCACCACCAAGTCCCACCCTGACCAGCTGAGGCACATCCTGTGGGTTGGAACATCCACCTGCAACCTCTCCATGCCATGATGTCCTCTCCTTTGCTGAGTTTGCTCCACTCTTCCTGGCTGCTTCTCTTCCCCTCACCAGGGCAGGGATGGTCCTCCTGCACTGGGGAAGCCACCCCTGGAGTGCTGGACTCTTAACTCCAAGAAGGACCTTAAGGGGCTGGAGGTGTCCAGAGAAGGGCAAGGGAGCTGGGGAAGGGTTTGGAGAAGAAGGAGAAGGGTCTGGAGAACTTGTGAGGAGCAGCTGAGGGACCTGGGGCATGTTGAGCCTGGAGCAAAGCAGGCTGAGGAGAGACCTTGTGGCTCTCTGCAAGTGCCTGAGGGAAGGTTGGGTGAGGATTGGGGTCTTCTCCCAAGTGTTGGGACAAGAGGAATTGGCCTCAAGTTGCCCCAGGGGAGGTTGATGTTGGCCATGAGGAACAATTTCTGCCCCTTGAGGCTTGTGCAGGCCTGGCCCAGGCTACCCAGGGCAGTGGTGGAGTCCCATCCCTGGAGGGGTTTCCAGGCTGTGGAGCTGTGGTGCTGAGGGCCATGGTTTGGTGGTGCCCTGGCAGTGCTGGGTCAAAGAATGGACTTGATCATCATTGCCAACCTCAGCCTCCCCTGGGGCAACTTGAGGCTGCTTCCTCTTGGCCCAGCCCTTGGCACAAGAGATCTCAGCCCCACCTGGCTCCAGCCTCCTCTCAGGCACTTGCAGACAGCCACAAGGTCTCCCCTCAGCCTCCTTTGCTGCAGGCTCCACACCCCCAGGCCCCTCAGCTGTTCTTCACAAGTTCTCCAGACCCTTCTCCTTCTTTTCCAGACCCTTCCTCAGCTTTGCTGCCCTTCTCTGGACACCTCCAGCCCCCTGGGCAGCCTCTTCCAGGGCTCCATCACCCTCATTCAAGAATTTTCTCCTCCTGGCAGAGCCAGGATCTGTGCTCTGTGGTGGCTTCCATGCATCCCCACTTCCAAGTGTGCTCTTCATCACTCTGCTTGCTGGCTGAGTTGTTGGTGACCCCTGGCTCCTCCAGCCTTGCTCCCAGCCTGTGGTCCATGCTTTTATGACCTCTAAATTGGACAGCTGCTCTGTGGTGTTTTATGGCCTCGCTGTGCAGATGTTGTTCAGCTCCAGCTGTTCAGAGTTGGGAGCCAAAACACTTCAACCATGGCCTCCACGTGTTGGGCTGGTCCTGAGGGACCTTCCCTGGCTCTCAGTCAAACATCAGCTTGATCTTAACAGGCCTTTGATGGCTCCTAATGCTGAGCACGAGGTGGGATCTTCTGGTTTATCTCCACTGCTGTGTTTTATGAGCTTGCTCCCTGCCTGAGAACATCTGAAGGCACTTTTATTGCTCCTTCCAAACCTTCAGACCCGTGGAGGACTTGGGCTTGGGGGCCCTGAGTGAAATCTGAAGCTCATTACCACCATCTTCTGACGTGCTGATGAGGAAATAACTCAACCCAACTGGTGTCTCCCATCCCTGCTTGGTAGGACAAGCTCCAGCTTCATGTCTCAGCCTTTCCACTCAGTCACTGGATGGTTGCAAAGACCTTGAAGGTCATGGAGTCCAACCAACAATGCAACACCACTATGGCCTGGTGTGGCACCACCAGAGCAGGTTGCTCACAGCCCCAGCCAAGCTGCCCTGGGACGGTTCCAGGGCTGGGACATCTCCCACCTCTCTGGGCAGCCTGGGCCAGGCTCTCCACACCCTTCCAGTGCAGAATTTCTTCCTCAGTTCCAGGCTCCATCTCCCTGTTCCAGTTCAAACCCAGCACCCCTGGTCCTTCCACAACACCTCCTGATGAAGGTCCCTCCCCTGTGTTCCTGGAGCCCCCTGAAGTCCTGCAAGACTACCATAGGTCTCCCTGGAGCCTTCTCTTTTCCAGGCTGAATGACCCCAACTCTCCTTCCCTCTGCCCTTTGTGGAGAGAACAGAGCTGGAAGATCAGGACCTTTGATTCACCACCTCCCAGCCTGGTGGAGTGGGAAGGGACCTCTGGAGCTCACCCAGGGCAGCCCCCTGCTCCAGCAGGGGCACCCACAGCAGGTGCCCAGGATCCCCATGCCCAGCTGGCTTTGGAAGCTCTCCACACAAGGAGACTCCACAACCTCTCTGGGCAGCCTGCTCCAGGCCTCAGAACCCTCCAAGCCAAGAGGTTGCTCCTGAGGGAACCTCCTGGCTTCCAGTTTGTGCCTGGTGCCCCTTGGCCTGTCCCTGGGCACCACTGGCAAGAGTCTGGCCCCAGCCTCTTGCCCCCCACCCTCTGGAGATGCCATCGAAGGCTTCTGGTGTGCTGGGGGTCATCACTGGTGTCATTGTTCTCCCCTTCTCCTTGCTGACCTTTGACTTCCTGATGGCTGAGTGATGAGGAGGCTGGGAGGTGGTTTCCCCTGAATGATCAAAGGCTTTTCTCATCATCTGAAGTCCTCCAAACTTGTGGTCATTTCAGAAGCTCATTTAGGGCCTTTGATTGCTCAAGTGAGCAGCTTAATGACCTGGTGTTAGGTGCCTCCATCTTCAGATGGTGACTTTGGAACCTCCAGGAGATAAAAAGCTCCTTTGTCTGGTGTGGTTGCTCTGCCAAAGGTGAAGCCCATGTCCAGTGGTGGGGTTGTTCAAGCACATGGAAAATTTGGAACTGGGAACAGGCACTTTTGGAGGACCACTAAAGGTCTCCAGGTGTAGAAGGATCTGCAAAAGGAGTGAAGATGCTTTTGGAGAGGTGCAAAGAGCACTGAAGGTCCTGTACATGCTTAGACTAAAATCAGCTTGGTCCTTCTCTATGAAAGGAAGACAAGGTTCTTCTTGGGGACAAGGAGGAGGAAGAGGCCTCAAGTTGCTCCAGAAGAAGTTTAGGTTGGACATGAAGAGCAAAGGAGACTGAGGGGAGACCTTCTGGCTCTCTGCAAGTCCCTGAGAGGAGGCTGGAGCCAGGTGGGGCTGAGATCTCTTGTGCCAAGCATTGGGCCAAGAGGAAGCAGCCTCAAGTTGCCCAAAGGGAGGTTGAGGTTGGCCATGAGGAACAATTTCTGCCCCTTGAGGCTTGTGCAGGCCTGGCCCAGGCTGCCCAGGGCAGTGGTGGAGTCCCCATCCCTGGAGGGGTTTCCAAGCCATGGAGCTGTGGTGCTGAGGGCCATGGGTTGGTGGTGCCCTGGCAGTGCTGGGTCACTGGTTGGACTCCAGGAGTCTTGCAGACCTCTTCCAACCCAACCCATTCATGACTCCATGATTAAGAGCAAAGGAGCAGAGTTAGGTTTTCCCACCCTCCTGGAGAAAAGCTTTGAGACCTTCATTAGCCATTGCATGTGGAGCCATGGCCATCACCTTCCCACAGTTCTTCTGTCCTCACCGTAGCTCTTCATGACTGCTGATGGACCTCCTGGTCCCAGCACACTGCAGTGAGCAGAACTCCAGGCAAGGGGAAGGGGGGGAGTGTGTGAAATGGTTGGAAATGGCTGGGTTAGAGTCAAAATAGCTCAGGAAGGTGGAGTGTTGCTGACTCCAGGAGAGGCTGACCACCTGCTGACCAAACTAAGCCACCAAAAGGGGATTGCTGGGGCTTCTGCTGGCTTCTTCTTGCCATGGTGAGCTGGAAGGAGACAAATTGGTGCATGAAGATGACTGGGGCCTGGAGCAGCTCCTCTGTGAAGCCAGGCTGAGAGAGTTGGGGTTGTTCAGCCTGAAGAAGAGAAGGCTCCAGGAGACCTTCTGGTGGCCTTGCAGGACTTCAAGGGGGCTGCAGGAGAGCTGAGGAGGGACCTTCATCAGGAAGTACTGTGGTGGGACCAGGGGTGCTGGGTTTGAACTGGAACAGGGAGATGAAGCCTGGAGCTGAGGATGAAATTCTGCACTGGGAGGGTGTGGAGAGCCTGTCCCAGGCTGCCCAGAGAGGTGGGAGATGTCCCAGCCCTGGAACCATCCCAGGGCAGCTTGGCTGGGGCTGTGAGCAACCTGCTGTGGTTGATGTCCCTGCTGACTGCAGGGGTTGACCTGGGTGACCTTTGAAGGTCCCTTCAGCCCAACCCAGTCCATGACTCCATGGCTCTGTGACAGGAGCTGGGCAATCCTGTCATGCTGGAGTAATCTGCTGCCCCCAGCTCTGGGGCTTTGGGACTTCCTGAGGTCCAGGTGATGCCCTGGTCCATGATGTTCCTCTTTCCATTTGTTCTCCTTTGTGTGTCCCATGGCTCCAGGGCTGGCAGCAGATCCTGCATCCTAATGAGATGGTGTCTGGAGAAGCCTCTGCCTTTGTTTGGCCCAAATCTGCCAGCTGCTGACTTCAGTGGGGGGGACAGAGGGGACATTTGCTGCCTGTTTCTGCTTGGCTTTGTCTGGTGGCTGCCACGGGGTTGGGGTTTCACAGCCCCCCTCCTCATTTCTCATGTCACCATCATGTCCTCTAGGCTGGGGGTTGCTCTCTCTGCTGCTTCATCTTGTCCTCTGCCCCAGTCTGCTCATTTTTATGGCCACAACCCCCACCCCATCTCTCCTGCCTTTCTGCTCTGCTGGAGACCAACCACTGGTGGTGAACATCCACAGTCCCAGTGATGGGGTTCAGGGTTGTCCTCAAAGGCTGAAACCACCCTTGGGTTGTTCTGCTGAGGCTTTAACCCAGCCCAAAATGGGGGTCAGGGTTCTCAGAGGTTAAAAACACCCCAAAAGAGGCTTCAGGATTGCCCTCAAAGGCTAAGATCATCCTTGTCTCATTCTGATGAGCCTTCAAGCCACCCCAAAATGAGGTTCAGGGTTGCTCCAAAGGCTAAAATCACCCCAAAACAGGGTCTGAAGTTGTCCCAAAGGCTAAAGCCACCCTGGGGCTGTTCTGGTGAGCCTTTAAGCCACCCCAAAATGGGCTTCAATGTTGCTCCAAAGGCTGAACCCATCCTTGGACTGTTCTGGTGAGGCTCTGAACCTTCTGCTGACAGGGTTCAGGGTTCTCCAAGGGTAAAACCATCCTCACGTCATTCTGTTGAGGCTTTGAGCCTTTGCCTTCCTCTTTCTCCTTTCTCCTCCTTCCTCCTCCTTCCTCCTTTTCCCTTCCTCTCCTTTCCTCCTTCCTCCTCCTTCCTCTCCCTTCTCCTTCCTCCTCCTTCCTCTCCCTTCTCCTTCCTCCTCCTTCCTCTCCCTTCTCCTTCCTCCCCCTTCCTCTCCCTTCTCCTTCCTCCACCTTCCTCTCCCTTCTCCTTCCTCCCCCTTCCTCCCCCTTACTCCTCCTTCCTCCCCCTTCCTCCCCCTTCCTCCCCCTTCCTCCCCCTTCCTCCTCCTTCCTCCCCCTTCCTCCTCCTTCCTCCTCCTTCCTCTCCCTCCTCCTTCGTCCTTTTCCCGTCCTCCTCCTTCCTCCTTTTCCCTTCCTCCTCCTTCCTCCTTTTCCCTTCCTCCTCCTTTTCCCTCCTTTTCCCTTCCTCCTCCTTTTCCCTCCTTTTCCCTTCCTCCTCCTTTTCCCTCCTTTTCCCTTCCTCCTCCTTTTCCCTCCTTTTCCCTTCCTCCTCCTTTTCCCTCCTTTTCCCTTCCTCCTCCTTTTCCCTCCTTTTCCCTTCCTCCTCCTTTTCCCTCCTTTTCCCTTCCTCCTCCTTTTCCCTCCTTTTCCCTTCCTCCTCCTTTTCCCTCCTTTTCCCTTCCTCCTCCTTTTCCCTCCTTTTCCCTTCCTCCTCCTTTTCCCTCCTTTTCCCTCCTTTTCCCTTCCTCCTCCTTTTCCCTCCTTTTCCCTCCTTTTCCCTTCCTCCTCCTTTTCCCTCCTTTTCCCTCCTTTTCCCTTCCTCCTCCTTTTCCCTCCTTTTCCCTCCTTTTCCCTTCCTCCTCCTTTTCCCTCCTTTTCCCTTCCTCCTCCTTTTCCCTCCTTTTCCCTTCCTCCTCCTTCCTCCTTTTCCCTTCCTCCTCCTTTCCCTCCTTCTCCTTCCTCCCCAACCCCTTTTCTCGAGCCGCCGGCCCCCCTGCCCAGCTCGGGGCAGGTCCCATCTGCAGCGGCCAGGCTCGTCCGTGCGGCTGTCCCTGCGGAGCAGCAGCGAGGAGCAGCAGGTGCTGAGCGGGGCCCTTGCTGCCACCCCATGAAATATTGCCGGGCCCAGAGGCTCGGGCAGCTCCTTTCACGCCTGCTGTCGGCAAGCGCTGCAGAGCAGCCCTGAGAAGCTCTTCGGTGGCCCTTTAATTGCCTCATCAAGCAGCCTGGGAGGTATCAAAGGGGGGTTTGGCCGCTGTCTGATCGGCGGAGCCCTTGGGGGAGCTGGTCTCCAGCTGTTCCTGCCCCGCTGCCTAATGAGCAGCTCCCCTGCTTCCTTTCTTCTCCTCCCGCGATCCATCACCGCCTCCCGCGGTGGCTCAGGTGTGAGCCGCGTCCTGCGCACCGCTTCGGCTCCACCTCTTCCCTTGGGCATTTGCGGCTCCGGCTCTGCCCCGCGCACAGCCTGGGGCCCGGCAGCTCCTCCGCGCTGCCTGCGCGGCCCCAGGCCGCTGCCGGAGCCGCCTTCAGCTGCTCCATGCCCAGGGAATCCGGGATAATTTACGGCCCCTGCCCGGCTCCCGCGGCTGCCGGCGCCGCCGAGCGCGAAATTGGGCAGCTGCGGCCCGGCCCGGAGACCGTGGGGACGTGGCGCCAGCTGCAGCCCCGGCCCCGGCCCCGCTGCTGCTGGGGACACCCCCAGTTCGGGCCCCTTCAGGACGTCCCGGAGTTGATCTCTTTGGGCACACCCCGAGTTTGATCCCTTTCAGGACACTGAGCTTGCTGCATTTGGGGACCCCTAATTTTGATCCCTTTCAGGACACTCTGAGTTTGCTGCATTTGGGGGCACCCCAACCTTAAAGCCTTGGGGACACCCCGAGTTTGATCCCTTTCAGGACACTCTGAGTTTGTGCATTTGGGGACACCCCAACCTTAAAGCCTTGGGGACACCCCGAGTTTGATCCTTTTCAGGACACTGAGTTTGCTGCATTTGGGGACACCCCAACCTTAAAGCCTTGGGGACACCCCGAGTTTGATCCCTTTCAGGACACTGAGTTTGCTGCATTTGGGGACACCCCAACCTTAAAGCCTTGGGGACACCCCGAGTTTGATCCCTTTCAGGACACTCTGAGTTTGTGCATTTGGGGACACCCCAACCTTAAAGCCTTGGGGACACCCCGAGTTTGATCCCTTTCAGGACACTCTGAGTTTGTGCATTTGGGGACACCCCAACCTTAAAGCCTTGGGGACACCCCGAGTTTGATCCTTTTCAGGACACTGAGTTTGCTGCATTTGGGGACACCCCAACCTTAAAGCCTTGGGGACACCCCGAGTTTGATCCCTTTCAGGACACTCTGAGTTTGCTGTTTTGGGGACACACTGAGTTTGATGCCTTAGAGGACAGGCTGAGTTCAGTCCCTTTGAGGACACCCCAAGTTTGCTGCCTTTGAGGATACCTGAAGTTTGATGCTTTTGAGGACACCCTGAGATTGGTCCTTTCCAAACACCCCAAGTCTGACCCTTTTGAGGACACTCCATATTTGCTGCCTTTGAGGACCATCCTGAGTGTGATCCCTTTGGGAGCATCCTGAGTTTGGTCCCTTTGAGGACACCCTGAATTTGATGCCTTTAAAGACACCCCATGTTTGATCCTTTCGAGGAAACCCCAAGCTTGTTGCCTTTGAGCACACCCCAAATGTTATGCCTTTGGAGATACCCTGAGTTTGATCCATCTGGGGACACCCTGAGTATGATCCCTTTCAGGACACCGTGAGTTTACTGCCTTTGGTGACCCCCAAAGGTCACCAAACATCTTCTCAACATCTGCAGGGTGTGGGGCAAGAAGTTGAGGCCAGACTCTTGCCAGTGGTGCCCAGGGACAGGCCAAGGGGCACCAGGCACAAACTGGAAGCCAGGAGGTTCCCTCAGGAGCAACCTCTTGGCTTGGAGGGTTCCGAGGCCTGGAGCAGGCTGCCCAGAGAGGTTGTGGAGTCTCCTTGTGTGGAGAGCTTCCAAAGCCAGCTGGGCATGGGGATCCTGGGCACCTGCTGTGGGTGCCCCTGCTGGAGCAGGGGGGCTGCAGTGGGTGAGCTCCAGAGGTCCCTTTCAACCTCACCATTCCATGATCTCCAGCTAGAGCAGGTCACATCCAAGGGGTAGATGCTGTCCAAGGCCCCATCTCAGTGCAGCCTCAGGCTCTGCTGGATGTGGAGCTGGCTCCTCCTCACCCTTCCCTCCCCTCTTCATCCCTGGAGACCTCAATTTCTCACCAGCTCCACCTGCACCTGGGTCAGATCAAGGACATTGAGCTCCATCCTTGGGGACCTTCCCACAGGGACATGGTAATGGCCTGGAGCAGATGTGAGCTGGAGATCATAGAGAAGTTAATCACTCCCAGCCCCAGGAGCTGCTCAATGAGCTGGGGGCTGGAGATGGTGGCCTCAGGTTGTCTCCTCACCCCCCCTAACCACCAGCATAGGTTACTGTCTCAGAGCTTTGTCTTCTCTTGCAGTGAGAATGAAGCCTTGTGGAGGGAGGTGGCCAGCTTGAGGCAGAAGCACGCCCAGCAGCAGAAGGTGGTCAACAAGGTACATCCTGAGCCTCCAGGAGAGATTGGGACCTTCTGGGGATATGTGACCAGGAGACTGGGACCTGGTCTGCTGGAGGGTTTGAAGGATCTGCTGGGGGGATGAAGGCTCTCCAGAGGGACTTGAGGTTCTTCAGAGGGATCTGGTCAGGCTGCATCAATGGGCCAAGACCAGTGGGATGAGGTTGACCAAGGCCAAGTGCAGGAGAATGAGAAGAAGGAGAAGGGTCTGGAGAACTTGTGAGGAGCAGCTGAGGGACCTGGGCTTGTGGAGCCTGGAGCAGAGGAGGCTGAGGGGAGACCTTGTGGCTGTCTGCAAGTGCCTGAGAGGAGGCTGGAGCCAGGTGGGGCTGAGATCTCTTGTGCCAAGCATTGGCCCAAGAGGAAGCAGCCTCAAGTTGTCCTTCCAAGCCAAGAGGTGGCTTCCGAGGGAGGTTGCCCCAGGGGAGGTTGATGTTGGCCATGAGGAACAATTTCTGCCCCTTGAGGCTTGTGCAGGCCTGGCCCAGGCTGCCCAGGGCAGTGGTGGAGTCTCCATTGCAAGCTGTGGTGCTGAGGGCCATAGTTTGATGGTGCTCTGGCAGTGCTGGGTCACTGGTTGGACTCTCCACGAGCTTGGAAGCCTCTTCCTACTACAACCACGTCGTGATTCCATCCTTCATGATTCCCTTGGCTGCCAGGCCATGGTTTCACCCTCAACCTCCTCCTGAGGGTTGTGCTCAGCTCTCTGCCATGTCCCCAGAAGACAAGCTCCCAAACTGTCCTCAAACTGCTTCTGTCCAAGTCCTGTCCACACCATCACAATTGTCCTCTTGCCTCCTTACAGCTCATCCAGTTCTTGATCTCCTTGGTGCAATCCAACCGGATCCTTGGGGTGAAGAGGAAGATGTAAGTTGGGTCTTCTCCCTTCCCTGGTTGAGGAGGATCAAGGTGGGACCACCCCCAGGGGATCCCCCAGATCTCTGCCTTCTGGGGCAGCCCACACCATGAGGGGTGGGGTCTTCTGGTGCTCAAATGGTCCCCTGCAGCTCCTGGGGGAAAGCAACCTCCTGCTGTCCCAGGCTGCTGGGACACCATCACAAGCTGGCCAAACCTCTCCTCAAATGTGCCATGGGTTCTTGTGTGCCTTACTGGCTGTACTGGAGGAACCTTCTGGTTCTTTGGAGAAAAAGAAGAAATAAGAGGTGGTCCAGAGAGGTGGGAGATGCCCCAATCCCTGGAACCATCCCAGGTCATCTTGGCTGAGGCTCTGAGCAACCTGCTGTGGTTGGAGATGTCCCTGCTGACTGCAGGGGGTTGGTGCAGATGGGCTTTTGAAGGGCCCCCCTCACCCAAACCAGTCAATCATTCCATGAACTCCTACTTAGAGGCAAGTCCAAGCTCTGGAGAACTCAGGGTTGTTCTAGATGAGATTTAGAGTGAAGGGTGTACAGCAGAAGTGTTTGGAGCACAGGGAGAAGGGTCTGGAGAACTTGTGAGGAGCAGCTGAGGGACCTGGGGGTGTGGAGCCTGCAGCAGAGGAGGCTGAGGGGACACCTTGTGGCTCTTTGCAAGTCCCTGAGAGGAGGCTGGAGCCAGTGGTGGAGTCCCCATCCCTGGAGGGGTTTCCAAGCCATGGAGCTGTGGTGGTGTGTGTAAGGGACCTTCAAAGGTCACCCAGTCCAACCCCTGCAGTCAGCAGGGACATCAACCACAGCAGGTTGCTCACAGCCCCAGCCAAGCTGCCCTGGGATGGTTCCAGGGCTGGGACATCTCCCACCTCTCTGGGCAGCCTGGGCCAGGCTCTCCACACCCTCCCAGTGCAGATCTTTTTTCTCAGCTCCAGGCTCCATCTCCCTGTTCCATCTCCCCAGCACCCCTGGTCCCACCACAGTACTTCCTGATGAAGGTCCCTCCCCAGCTCTCCTGCAGCCCCCTTGAAGTCCTGCAAGGCCACCAGAAGGTCTCCCTGGAGCCTTCTCTTCTCTGAGCTGAAAACTCCCCATGGCCATTTCTCCACCTAGAACCCTCAAACCTGGTGCTGATCATGTGTTGGTTGGGTGCAAGACTATTGACACCACCACCTCCATGGCCACTTGTCCAGCTGGGACACCCAAACCTGGGTCTGATTTGACACCACCACCTCCATGGCCACTTGTCCACCCGGGACACCCAAACCTGGGTCTGATTTGACACCACCACCTCCATGGCCACTTGTCCACCCAGGACACCCAAACCTGGGTCTGATTTGACACCACCACCTCCATGGCCACTTGTCCACCCAGGACACCCAAACCTGGGTCTGATTTGACACCACCACCTCCATGGCCACTTGTCCACCTGGAACACCCAAACCTGGGTCTGATTTGACACCACTGCTTCCATGGCCACTTGTCCACCTGGAACACCCAAACCTGGGTCTGATTTGACACCACCACCTCCATGGCCACTTGTCCACCCAGGACACCCAAACCTGGGTCTGATTTGACACCACCACCTCCATGGCCACTTGTCCACCTGGAACACCCAAACCTGGGTCTGATTTGACACCACCACCTCCATGGCCACTTGTCCACCCAGGACACCCAAACCTGGGTCTGATTTGACACCACCACCTCCGTGGCCTCTTGTCCACCCAGGACACCCAAACCTGGGTCTGATTTGACACCACTGCTTCCATGGCCACTTGTCCACCCAGGACACCCAAACCTGGGTCTGATTTGACACCACCACCTCCATGGCCACTTGTCCACCCAGGACACCCAAACCTGGGTCTGATTTGACACCACCACCTCCGTGGCCACTTGTCCACCCAGGACACCCAAACCTGGGTCTGATTTGACACCACCACCTCCGTGGCCTCTTGTCCACCCAGGACCCCCAAAGCTGGTGCTGATCATGTGTTGGTTGGGTGCAGGAACCCATCTGTGGTGGCTGATGGGTGGGTTCCTCGATGGAAAGGAGGTGGCCAGGGGCTGGTGGTGGCAGGGTGGTGACTGCTGTGGTGTCTGGGGTGTCTTGCAGCCCGCTGATGTTGAATGACAGCAGCTCAGCACATTCCATGCCCAAGTACAGTCGCCAGTACTCCTTGGAGCACGTCCATGGCGCCTCCCCCTACGCAGTAAGTAGGACCTGGCCCTGGGGAGGGGGAGGAGGACACAGCTTTGATGGTAGGGACACACTTGAGTTTCTTCTCCAGCTGCTCTTTTCTTTGTTTTGGTTGGTAGAGAGCCCTCAGCTGGTAGGTTCTCTGGTGGTTCTGGTGGGGACCCAGAGTTGGCTTCCAGGGCATGCCAGGAGTTGTCTGGGCTGAAGTGATGCCATCTCGATGAGCTTCCATCTGCTGCCTTGGGCCATGGTTGGTTTTGTCACGGGAGAATGGATCTGATGTTGGGCAACCCCTGCTGAACATTTCCTCATCTTGCCCAGTGGCTATGTGACTGTGTGTGACCATGGACCTGAGGGATGTGTGACCTTGGGTCCCCTCATTGTCTGTGACCATTTGGCCCCTAACTCCAAGAAGGACCTTGAGGGGCTGGAGGTGTCCAGAGAAGGGAAAGAGAGAAGGAGAAGAGTCAGGAGAAGAAGGAGAAGGGTCTGGAGAACTTGTGAGTAGCAGCTGAGAGACCTGGGGGTGTGGAGCCTGGATCAAGGAGGCTGAGGGAGACCTTGTGGCTGTCTGCAAGTGCCTGAGAGGAGGCTGGAGCCAGGTGGGGCTGAGATCTCTTGTGCCAAGTGTTGGGCCAAGAGGAAGCAGCCTCAGTTTGCCTCAGTTCAGGTTGGACATCAGAAGAAAATTCTTTACTGGAGGAATTCTCAAACACTGGCCCAGGCTGCCCAGGGCAGTGGTGGAGTTCCCATCCCTGGAGGGCTTTCAAAGCTGTGGAGCTGTGGTGCTGAGGACCATGGTTTGGTGGTGCCCTGGCAGTGCTGGGTCACTGGTTGGACTCGAGCTTGGATTCTCTGACTGAGAGGAGATCTTCTTAATGCTCTCCAAGAGCTAAAGGACCCATGGGGGCAAGAGACTGGGGCCAGACTCTTGCCAGTGGTGCCCAGGGACAGGCCAAGGGGCACCAGGCACAAACTGGAAGCCAGGAGGTTCCCTCAGGAGCAACCTCTTGGCTTGGAGGGTTCTGAGGCCTGGAGCAGGCTGCCCAGAGAGGTTGTGGAGTCTCCTTGTGTGGAGAGCTTCCAAAGCCAGCTGGGCATGGGGATCCTGGGCACCTGCTGTGGGTGCCCCTGCTGGAGCAGGGGGCTGCCCTGGGTGAGCTCCTGAGGTCTTTTCCAACCCCATCATGCTGGCATTCAGTGACCCAAAGTGTCTAAGCTCCTTAAAGAGCTCTCCAGCAGTGGGACCACCCTCTCTGGAAGCTCTCTGATCCCCTTCCAGCTCCACCTCATCCTCTGATCTCTCTTTTTAGCAGCAAACACTTACCCAGGCCTGCTGGGACCTCTTCCAGGTCTTGCTGGATTGTCCACATGATGGGAAAAGCAGCTCCTCAGCCTTTCTTCTACATCAGCCTTAATGTTTTTCAACCTCAAAGTGCCCCAGAATTAGGCAAGTCTCCAGAGGGAGCTGCCAATGAGGACCCTGGGTCCTGACACTGCCCCAGGCCTGGCTTTGATGGTGAAGAAAACTCTGGAGCTTGCCCAATAAGAGTGTTGAGGTGGCAGAAGAACTTGGTGGGGGTGAACTGTGGGTGGTCCTGATAGCACTGATCCAGCATCTCCTCACCAGAGCCAGTGCTGCCTGGAAGAGTGATGGAATCACTGAATGGGTTGGGTTGGAGGAGACCTGCAGGCTCCTGGAGTCCAACCAGTGACCCAGCAGTGCCAGGGCACCACCAACCCATGGCCCTCAGCACCACAGCTCCACAGCCTGGAAACCCCTCCAGGGATGGGGACTCCACCACTGCCCTGGGCAGCCTGGGCCAGGCCTGCACAAGCCTCAAGGGGCAGAAATTGTTCCTCATGGCCAACCTCAACCTCCCCTGGGGCAACTTGAGGCTGCTTGTTCCTGGCTCAGCACTTGGCACAAGAGATCTCAGCCCCACCTGGCTCCAGCCTCCTCTCAGGCACTTGCAGACAGCCACAAGGTCTCCTCTCAGCCTCCTTTGCTGCAGGTTCCACACCCCCAGGTCCCTCAGCTGCTCCTCACAAGTTCTCCAGACCCTTCTCCTTCTCCAAACCCTTCCCCATCTCCCTTGCTCTTCTCTGGACACCTCCAACCCATCCAGGTCCTTCTTGAAGTCAGGGGCCCAAAGCTGAGCCCAGCACACCAGGGGTGGCCTCCCCAGTGCCCCCACTCCAGGGGCACCATCCCTGCCCTGCTCCTGCTGCCCACCCTGGGGCTGCTCCAGGCCAGGCTGCTGGTGGCCTTCTTGGCCACCTGGGCACACTCTGGCTCCTCTCCAGCTGCTGCCAGCAGCCCCCCAGAGCCTTTCCCACCAGGCACTTTCCAGCCCCTCTGCCCCCAGCCTGGAGCCTTCCTGGCCTTGGTGAGACCCAAGGGCAGGACCTGGCACTTGGCCTTGGTCAACCTCCTCCCATTGGCCTCCCCCAGCCAGCCTGGCCAGGGCTCTCTGGGGAACCCAAACCCTTCAGATGAGCCTCCAACCCCTCCAGCAGATCCTCTTACCTTCAGCAGCTCAACAGTTCCCCCTCACCTTGGTGCCATCCTCAAACTTCCCAAGGGTTCCTCATTCTCCTCATCCAGGTCATGGACCAGAGACCACAGATAACAATGGTTTTGGTCATACTTTGGGTCCTAGATGTTATGTGGAGTCCCACATCATCGTTTTCCTTGGCTTTGGGGCCATTCTGATGTTCCTCCTGCTGCTGGATCTCCTGTCTGGGGATAAAGGCTGATATGTGCTGAGTTCTTCACCTCACCAACCTTCTGATTGTCCTTCCAGGCTTCCTCCCCAGCCTACAGTGGCTCCAACCTCTATTCCCCAGATTCTTCAGCCAACTCTGGTCCCATCATCTCTGATGTGACTGAGCTGGCTCAGTCCAGCCCTTCAGCCTCTCCCAGTGGAAGTCTGGATGAAAGGTAGGCTGTGGTTCTCCTAAAACCTGGAGCCCTCAGGGTTGGGAGAAGGTGTTCCCCAGTGAGCGGAGCAGTAGACACCAGTATGATGACCTTCTCCTGCTGGAAGAGCTGGGAAGCAGCCCAGCCCCTGGGACAGGAGACCCTCAGGGTATTTGGTCTCAGTCCCTCCTACCTTAGCAGGACTTCAGGGAACCTTGGACCTGTTCCATCAGGGTAGTCCTGGTCAGGGCACTGCCCCCACAGCAGATTTTTGGTTGGTTTTGTTGAGATTGAAGCACTTGGTCCTCTGGGACCTCCTGGTGGACTCCAAGCTGCTCTTGAGTCCCCATGAGCCAGCTCTGGTGGCCAGGAAGGCCAAGGGTCTCCTGGGGACGTTCAGCAGCACAAGGGAGGTTCTCCTGCCCTTCTGCTCTGCCCTGCTCAGGACACAGCTGCACAACTGGGGTCAGCCCTGGGCTCCCCAGTTCAGAGACTGGGGAAGGGAAGGACCTAGGGCTGCTTAGCCTGGACAGGAGAGGACTCAGAGGGAATCTTCTCAACATATTCGGGGGGGGGCCAAGAAGCTGGGGCCGGACTCTTGCCAGTGGTGCCCAGGGACAGGTCAAGGGGCACCAGGCACAAACTGGAAGCCAGGAGGTTCCCTCAGGAGCAACCTCTTGGCTTGGAGGGTTCTGAGGCCTGGAGCAGGCTGCCCAGAGAGGTTGTGGAGTCTGGGTGGACTGGGTGAGCTCCAGAGGTGGCACCACCTTCTGTGGGAGCTCTCTGATCCCATTGCCCAGAGAGGTGGGAGATGCCCCAACCATGGAACTATCCCAGGCCAGGTTGTTTGGGGCTCTGAGCAACCTGCTCTGGTTGGAGATGTTCCTGCTGAGTGCAGGGGTTTGGACTAGGTGACCTTTGAAGGTCCCTTCCCACCCAAAGCAGTCCATGATGCTGTGATGAGTCTTCAGCCACCAGAACCATGCTGAGGCTGGGCCCACAGCAGGAGCTGCTGTGTGAGGGCAGCGGATGAGGAGCAGAAGCAGAGAAGCAATCTTGAGGTTCTCCTTCATCCTCATGGTTGTAACTGAGTCTGGAGGCTTCCTCCTTGAGGAGGCCACCAGGAGCTGGAGCAGCTCTCGGGCGTGGCCGATGCCTCGGTGTCAGCTTTTCAGCCCTCTTCTTCCTCCTCCTCCTCCTCCCCAGGAGTAGTCCTGTGGTCCGCATCAAGGAAGAACCCCCCAGTCCCACCCACAGCCCCCAGCTGGAGGAGAGCAGCCCAGGGAAGAACCCTCCAGCTGTGGAAGCTCCTCTCTTCCCCTCCACCTTCATCGACTCCATCCTGCAGGAGAACGACGCCGGCGCCGCGCCCGCCGGTGACAGCACCTCGCAGCCTCAGCCCCAGGAAAAGTGCCTCAGCGTCGCCTGTCTCGACAAGTAAGTGTCCTCTCAGGGCACCCCGGCCTGCCCCTCATCCCACCACTCCCTCCACCACCATGAACCTCTCAGAGGTCCTACCAAGGCTTCCAGCCAGCCCTGCGAGCCCAAGGAGGTCACCCCATGGCTTCTAGGTGCAGCCCTCCCTGCCCGGGCTCCATGTTTTCCTCTCCCCTTCCTGTTTGGAGCAATGAGTGTGTCCCACCACCAGCTGTGTCCCACCACCAGCTGTGTCCCACCACCAGCTGTGTCCCATCACCAGCTGTGTCCCATCACCAGCTGTGTTCCGTCACCAGCTGTGTCCCACCACCAGCTGTGTCCCATCACCAGCTGTGTCCCGTCACCAGCTGTGTCCCGTCACCAGCTGTGTCCCATCACCAGCTGTGTCCCACCACCAGCTGTGTCCCGTCACCAGCTGTGTCCTGTCACCAGCTGTGTCCCACCACCAGCTGTGTCCCATCACCAGCTGTGTCCCACCACCAGCTGTGTCCCACCACCAGCTGTGTCCCGTCACCAGCTGTGTCCCACCACCAGCTGTGTCCCATCACCAGCTGTGTCCCATCACCAGCTGTGTCCCGTCACCAGCTGTGTCCCACCACCAGCTGTGTCCCACCACCAGCTGTGTCCCGTCACCAGCTGTGTCCCGTCACCAGCTGTGTCCCACCACCAGCTGTGTCCCACCACCAGCTGTGTCCCACCACCAGCTGTGTCCCCTCACCAGCTGTGTCCCACCACCAGCTGTGTCCCATCACCAGCTGTGTCCCACCACCAGCTGTCCGTCACCAGTGTCCACCAGCTGTGTCCACCACCAGCTGTGTCCCGTCACCAGCTGTGTCCCCCCACCAGCTGTGTCCCCCCACCAGCTGTGTCCCACCACCAGCTGTGTCCCATCACCAGCTGTGTCCCACCACCAGCTGTGTCCCGTCACCAGCTGTGTCCCACCACCAGCTGTGTCCCACCACCAGCTGTGTCCCGTCACCAGCTGTGTCCCGTCACCAGCTGTGTCCCATCACCAGCTGTGTCCCACCACCAGCTGTGTCCCACCACCAGCTGTGTTCCACCACCAGCTGTGTCCCGTCACCAGCTGTGTCCCGTCACCAGCTGTGTCCCGTCACCAGCTGTGTTCCACCACCAGCTGTGTCCCACCACCAGCTGTGTTCCACCACCAGCTGTGTCCCATCACCAGCTGTGTCCCACCACCAGCTGTGTCCCACCACCAGCTGTGTCCCGTCACCAGCTGTGTCCCGTCACCAGCTGTGTCCCACCACCAGCTGTGTCCCACCACCAGCTGTGTCCCATCACCAGCTGTGTCCCACCACCAGCTGTGTCCCACCACCAGCTGTGTCCCACCACCAGCTGTGTCCCGTCACCAGCTGTGTCCCGTCACCAGCTGTGTCCCACCACCAGCTGTGTCCCACCACCAGCTGTGTCCCACCACCAGCTGTGTCCCACCACCAGCTGTGTCCCATCACCAGCTGTGTCCCGTCACCAGCTGTGTCCCACCACCAGCTGTGTCCCATCACCAGCTGTGTCCCACCACCAGCTGTGTCCCATCACCAGCTGTGTCCCGTCACCAGCTGTGTCCCACCACCAGCTGTGTCCCACCACCAGCTGTGTCCCGTCACCAGCTGTGTCCCGTCACCAGCTGTGTCCCGTCACCAGCTGTGTCCCATCACCAGCTGTGTCCCGTCACCAGCTGTGTCCCACCACCAGCTGTGTCCCACCACCAGCTGTGTCCCGTCACCAGCTGTGTCCCGTCACCAGCTGTGTCCCGTCACCAGCTGTGTCCCGTCACCAGCTGTGTCCCGTCACCAGCTGTGTCCCACCACCAGCTGTGTCCCACCACCAGCTGTGTCCCACCACCAGCTGTGTCCCACCACCAGCTGTGTCCCATCACCAGCTGTGTCCCGTCACCAGCTGTGTCCCACCACCAGCTGTGTCCCATCACCAGCTGTGTCCCACCACCAGCTGTGTCCCATCACCAGCTGTGTCCCGTCACCAGCTGTGTCCCATCACCAGCTGTGTCCCGTCACCAGCTGTGTCCCACCACCAGCTGTGTCCCACCACCAGCTGTGTCCCGTCACCAGCTGTGTCCTGTCACCAGCTGTGTCCCGTCACCAGCTGTGTCCCGTCACCAGCTGTGTCCCACCACCAGCTGTGTCCCACCACCAGCTGTGTCCCACCACCAGCTGTGTCCCGTCACCAGCTGTGTCCCACCACCAGCTGTGTCCCACCACCAGCTGTGTCCCACCACCAGCTGTGTCCCACCACCAGCTGTGTCCCGTCACCAGCTGTGTCCCACCACCAGCTGTGTCCCACCACCAGCTGTGTTCCACCACCAGCTGTGTCCCACCACCAGCTGTGTCCCGTCACCAGCTGTGTTCCGTCACCAGCTGTGTTCCGTCACCAGCTGTGTCCCGTCACCAGCTGTGTCCCACCACCAGCTGTGTCCCACCACCAGCTGTGTTCCACCACCAGCTGTGTCCCACCACCAGCTGTGTCCCACCACCAGCTGTGTCCCACCACCAGCTGTGTCCCATCACCAGCTGTGTCCCACCACCAGCTGTGTCCACCACCAGCTGTCCGTCACCAGCTGTGTCCCACCACCAGCTGTGTCCCATCACCAGCTGTGTCCCACCACCAGCTGTGTCCCACCACCAGCTGTGTCCCACCACCAGCTGTGTCCCATCACCAGCTGTGTCCCACCACCAGCTGTGTCCCACCACCAGCTGTGTCCCACCACCAGCTGTGTCCCACCACCAGCTGTGTCCCACCACCAGCTGTGTCCCACCACCAGCTGTGTCCCGTCACCAGCTGTGTCCCGTCACCAGCTGTGTCCCACCACCAGCTGTGTCCCACCACCAGCTGTGTCCCACCACCAGCTGTGTCCCGTCACCAGCTGTGTCCCATCACCAGCTGTGTCCCTTCACCAGCTGTGTCCCGTCACCAGCTGTGTCCCACCACCAGCTGTGTCCCACCACCAGCTGTGTCCACCACCAGCTGTGTCCCACCACCAGCTGTGTCCCACCACCAGCTGTGTCCCACCACCAGCTGTGTCCCATCACCAGCTGTGTCCCACCACCAGCTGTGTCCCACCACCAGCTGTGTCCCGTCACCAGCTGTGTCCCACCACCAGCTGTGTCCCATCACCAGCTGTGTCCCGTCACCAGCTGTGTCCCACCACCAGCTGTGTCCCATCACCAGCTGTGTCCCACCACCAGCTGTGTCCCACCACCAGCTGTGTCCCATCACCAGCTGTGTCCCACCACCAGCTGTGTCCCGTCACCAGCTGTGTCCCGTCACCAGCTGTGTCCCGTCACCAGCTGTGTCCCATCACCAGCTGTGTCCCACCACCAGCTGTGTCCCATCACCAGCTGTGTCCCACCACCAGCTGTGTTCCGTCACCAGCTGTGTCCCACCACCAGCTGTGTCCCGTCACCAGCTGTGTCCCACCACCAGCTGTGTCCCATCACCAGCTGTGTCCCACCACCAGCTGTGTCCCATCACCAGCTGTGTCCCGTCACCAGCTGTGTCCCACCACCAGCTGTGTCCCACCACCAGCTGTGTCCCATCACCAGCTGTGTCCCGTCACCAGCTGTGTCCCGTCACCAGCTGTGTCCCACCACCAGCTGTGTCCCACCACCAGCTGTGTCCCATCACCAGCTGTGTCCCACCACCAGCTGTGTCCCATCACCAGCTGTGTCCCACCACCAGCTGTGTCCCGTCACCAGCTGTGTCCCGTCACCAGCTGTGTCCCACCACCAGCTGTGTCCCATCACCAGCTGTGTCCCATCACCAGCTGTGTCCCACGTGTCCCACCAGCTGTGTCCCATCACCAGCTGTGTCCCGTCACCAGCTGTGTCCCACCACCAGCTGTGTCCCACCACCAGCTGTGTCCCACCACCAGCTGTGTCCCGTCACCAGCTGTGTCCCACCACCAGCTGTGTCCCACCACCCAGAGTATCCCACTACTGATTGGATCCTTCCACTGAGTGGATCTCTCCACTGAGAGGATCCCACCATCAGTATCCTGACACTAAGAGTATCCCATGATGGAGTGGATCCCACCACTGAGAAGGCCCCACCTTTGAGTGGATCCCACCACTGAAGGGATGCAGCCAGAGTGGATTCCACCATTGAGTGGATCCAACCATTGAGTGGAACCCACCACTAGGAGGATCCCACCATTGTGTGGATCCAACCATTGAGTGGATCCCACCACTAGGAGGATCCAACCACCATTGAGAGGATCCCACCACTAAGAGGATCTCACCATTGAGTGGATCCAACCATTGAGTGGATCCCACCACTAAGAGGATCTCACCACCAAGTGGATCCCATCACCAAGAGGAGGTTGCTCCCTGGAGTGACCTGCAGGTAGTGAGAGAGGTGTCAGTGGAGGTGGGCTCTGAAGTTCTGCACCCAGGAGGTGCCTCTGGACAGCTTTCTCTGAGGCTTCTCTTCAGTTGCGTGGAGGCTGCTCCTTGGGGTGACCTGCAGGTGGAGGGGGAGGTGACAGTGATGGTTGGTGACTTCAAGGTATGTCAGGGGCGCCCAAGTGCCGGCCAGGAAGCCTCCTTGGTGACTGCTTTTCATCACCTGAAGAAGGTTTCAGTTGTTCTCAGTCAGTGGAGCCCCTCAGAGCAGGTCCCCGGTGGGAGGTGCCCCTTGTGAGCTGCCCAGGCTCTGGTTTCACCCACAAGAGGTCTTTTGTTGGTCTGAACTCAGAGTCACCTTCCTGTGGGGCTGGCATGAAAGGGAAGGGTACCGTGGAAACACTGCATGGTGAAACCCAAAGGGGACCCACCACCCACCCAGGGACCCTCCTGAGCCACAGGGCAAGAGCCAGAGCCTCCGAGTCATGGGATCATGGAATGGTTGGGAAGGATCTCCAGGCTCATGGAGTCCAACCACTGACCCAGCACTGCCAGGGCACCACCAAACCATGGCCCTCAGCACCACAGCTCCAGGGACAGGGACTCTACCACTGCCCTGGGCAGCCTGGGCCAGGCCTGCACAAGTCTCAAGGGGCAAAAATTGGCAGAAATGGCCAACCTCAGCCCCACCTGGGGCAACTGAGGCTGCTGCCTCTTGGCCCAATGCTTGGCACAAGAGATCTCAGCCCCACCTGGCTCCAGCCTCCTCTCAGGGACTTGCAGACAGCCACAAGGTCTCCCCTCAGCCTCCTTTGCTGCAGGCTCCACACCCCCAGGTCCCTCAGCTGCTCCTCACAAGTTCTCCAGACCCTTTCTCCTTCTTCTCCAGACCCTTCCCCAGCTCCCTTGCCCTTCTCTGGACACCTCCAACCCATCCAGGTCCTTCTTGGAGTCAGGGGCCCAAAGCTGAGCCCAGCACTCCAGGGGTGGCCTCCCCAGTGCCTCCAGTCCAGGGGCACCATCCCTGCCCTGCTCCTGCTGCCCAGCCTGGGGCTGCTCCAGGCCAGGCTGCTGGTGGCCTTCTTGGCCACCTGGGCACACTCTGGCTCCCCTCCAGCTGCTGCCACCAACCCCCCAGAGCCTTTCCCACCAGGCATTTTCCAGCCCCTCTGCCCCCAGCCTGGAGCCTTCCTGGCCTTGGTGGGACCCAAGGGCAGGACCTGGCACTTGGCCTTGGTCAGCCTCCTCCCATTGGCCTCCCCCAGCCAGCCTGGCCAGGGCTCTGGAGAGCCCTGAATCCCTCTGTAGATCCTTCAAACCTCACAGCAGACCAACACTGCCCCCCAGCTTGGTGTCATCTCCAGACTTCCTGAAGCTGCCTCCATCCCTCATCCAAATCATCCACAAAGGCATTAAACAGAACTGGTCCCACACAGTGAACCCTTGGTAGAAGAAGTTTGTTCTGCTAAGAAACATCTCACAGAGCTTTGGGCTGGTCTGGGACCAACCCTGAGCTGGAACTAACCTGGACTTGGACTAACCTGGGCTGGAACCAACCTGGGCTGGATCCCACCTGGGCTGGGACCAACCTGGGTTGAACCAGCCTGGGCTGGAACTAACCTGGGCTGGCACCAGCCTGGGCTGGGACGAGCCTGGGCTGGGACCAAATCTCAGCTGGAATCAACCTGAGCTGGATCCAACCTGGGATGAACCAAGCTGGGCTGGGACCAGCCTGGGCTGGAGCCCCCCTGAGCTGGAAGCCCTCTGAGCTGGAACCCCCTGAGATGTGTCTGCTTGCTTCTTCAGGGCTGTTTGTCCTGGTGGCTCTCTCCTTGCTCCTCAACCACTCTCCTGCCCTAACATGCTTCCTGCCACAGCTCTCGGTGCCATCACCCTGGTGCCTTCCACGCCGCTTCCACCAGCTGAGCATGGTCCATCTGCCTGTCCTTTGCCCATAACCCAACCTTCTCACCCCCCCAGTGGCTGCCTGGGAGCCTTTTGAATGCAGTGTCCTCTTCTCTTTGTCTCTTGCAGTTTGACTCGCGCCCCGCAGCTGGCAGAGGTCCCTCGGCTTTGCCCCACTTCCTCCTCCTCCTCTCACCACTGCAGAGCACAGCAAGGGTCAGCATCCAGAGCTGCTGCTGGGCAGGAGAGCAGGGCATGGTGGCACTGATCATGGAATCATGGAGTGCTTGAGGTTGGCCAAGAGCTTTAAGCTGATGGAGTCCAACCAGTGACCCAGCACTGCCAGGGCACCACCAACCCATGGCCCTCAGCACCACAGCTCCATGGCTTAGAAACCCCTCCAGGGATGGGGACTCCACCACTGCCCTGGGCAGCCTGGGCCAGGCCTGCACAACCCTTTCACTGAGGGCATTTCTCCTCATGTCCAACCTGAATGTCTCCTGGGGCACCTTGAGACTGGTTCCTCTCATCATTAAGGAACCATGAGGGCCTGGAGAGTGCAGGGCCCAGGGACTGTGTTGTCCATAGTCCAGAGCTGCTCCATCTGCTCAGAGACAGTGAGACAAGTCTCAGGGAAAGGAACAGTTGGGGAGAAACCAGCTCAGCTGTGGACATCAGGGCCATGAAGGTGATCCAAGAGCTGGGGACAGCCTGAGAGAGTTGGGGTTGTTTAGCCTGGAGAAGAGAAGGCTCCAGGAGACCTTCAGTGGCATTGCAAGTTGGTTGGGGCTCTAAGCAACCTTCTCTGGTTAGAGATGTCCCTGCTGACTGCAGGGGGGTGGACTGGGCAACCTTTAAGGTCCCTTCCCACCCAAAGCAGTCCATGATTCCATGATCTTCAGTGCTTCAGGTTCAGAGGAATGGGTTGATTGTCACCTGGATGTGGCTGGTCTCTGGTGGGAATTAGCCAGCAGAATGTTCTTGGTGGGGTTCAAGATCAGAAGTGTCGGGCAGCTCCACTGGGTTTGCAGGAAGCTCCTTCACCATCATGCAACCAGCACTGGAAGCATCTCAAGGGCCTGGCAGACATTCCCACCTCAGTGTCCTACAAAACATGCCTTCTCCCCAGTGAAAGCTCATCTGAGTCCTCCTGGAATGAGAAGCAGGTCAAGTGCCTTCTGCTTCCTCCTCCAGTCACAGCAAGGATCTCATGGCCAGGATGTCCTTGGCAGTGGCTCTGGTACAGCTCCCCTGGTGTCTAGGGCCACCGAGACATCAGCATTAAACCCACCTTGTGCCAGGGAGAGGCAGACCCATGGGGAGTAGGTCTGTCCACTCACAAGGTCTTGTTGTGGAACCTCCCAGTGTGGGCTGGCTTCAGAACAGTGAAGGTCTTGTGAGAGCCTGAGCTCAGGCAGGAGCTGAGGAACCTCCCAGTACCAGCCTGGTGGAGTGGGAAGAGACCTCAGGAGCTCACCCAGGGCAACCCCCCTGCTCCAGCAGGGTCACCCACAGCAGGTGCCCAGGATCCCCATGCCCAGCTGGCTTTGGAAGCTCTCCACACAAGGAGACTCCACAACCTCTCTGGGCAGCCTGCTCCAGGCCTCAGAATCCTCCAAGCCAAGAGGTTGCTCCTGAGGCAACCTCCTGGCTTCCAGTTTGTTTTCCAATTTCGACCTGGCACCAGCTTTTGGTGGTCACTGGGTGCTCTCTGGTGCTACCAGGAGATGAGCAGCTCCACATGTAGGTCACGATGCAGTGACAAGGTTCATTTGACCAAGTACATGGAAGCAACTTGAGTCCTCTCCATGGTCACCAGAAGCTCCCGTCTGATGAACAAAGAAGTTGTCCCCATTGCCAGTCCAGACATGAAGGTGTCTTCTGGCCAGCAAAAATCCCTCTGAAACTTCTCCAAGTTGTTGCAGGGAGGAAGGTTTGTTGCCCTTTGTTGTGTGTCCACAACCAGGAGATGCCAAGCAGAGGTGGTTGGACCTTCTGTTTGGATTGAGAAAGAGTCCAAAGCTGCACCAAGATCCCCAGCAGTCCATGGGGTTGGTGGTTCCCAAACCCCCAAAGCAGAGAGCTTGATCTTTGTAGGGTATTAAAGGTGTCCTCCATCTGAGTTGTGCTTGGACCTCTCAGGAGCAAGAGGTGGTGGTGTCTCCAGTCTCAGGACTTGGTGGAGAGAGGGGCAGAGCATGTCTGTGGTGTTGTGCCAGCACCTTTGAGCTCCCTGGCAGGAGGAGATGGATCTCAGCAGGGTCAGGAGCCCCAGCCCTGCTCTCTTGCCTGGGTTGTAGGAAGGTGCCAAGGGTCCTTGGGTGGACAAAGTCCCTTTAGAAGACCTGGGAACGTAGGTTCAGGGCTCTGAAGAACCTGGGAGAGGCTTCCCCAGGTGGATCTCCAGCACTTCTCTTCCTTTTCCACAGGAATGAACTCAACGACCATCTGGACACCATCGATTCCAACCTGGACAACCTCCAGACCATGCTGACCACGCACGGCTTCAGCGTGGACACCAGCGCGCTGCTGGACGTGAGTGGCTGCTCCTGCTCCTGCTCCTGCTCCTCCTGCCCAAGGCCACACAGAGCCCTCACTGCCAGCCTGGTGGGGTGGGAAGGGTCCTCTGGAGCTCACCCACTGCAGCCCCCCTGCTCCAGCAGGGGCACCCACAGCAGGTGCCCAGGATCCCCATGCCCAGCTGGCTTTGGAAGCTCTCCACACAAGGAGACTCCACAACCTCTCTGGGCAGCCTGCTCCAGGCCTCAGAACCCTCCAAGCCAAGAGGTTGCTCCTGAGGGAACCTCCTGGCTTCCAGTTTGTGCCTGGTGCCCCTTGGCCTGTCCCTGGGCACCACTGGCAAGAGTCTGGCCCCAGCCTCTTGCCCCCTACCCTGCAGCTGTTGAGAAGATTCCCTCTGAGTCCTCTCCTGTCCAGGCTAAGCAGCCCCAGGTCCTTCCCTCCTCAGAGTCTTCTCAGCAGCTTCCCAGCCTCCAGTGCCTCTCTCCAGTAGTTCCCAGTCTCTGAACTGGGGAGCCCAGCACTGGCCCCAGCTGTGCAGCTGTGTCCTGAGCAGGGCAGAGCAGAGGGGCAGGAGAACCTCCCTTGTGCTGCTGGCCACACTCTGCTGAATGTCCCCAGGAGACCCTTGGCCTTCTTGGCCACCTTGCTGGCTCTTGGGGACCTTGTTCCCTGCCCTGGACTCCCAGTTCCTTCTCCTTGGAGCTGCTTCGTAACAGCTCCCACCCTCCCCTGTGCTGGTCCATGGGGTTCTGTACTGGCCCATGGGGTTCTGTACTGGCCCATGGGGTTGTCCCTCTACTTGCCCTTTGCCAGGATCCTCCCCTCACAGCATGTGCTGTGGCTTTGTGGAGGCAGATGGACCACGGTAGCTCCAAGACTCCATTTCCACCACCCCTCTCCTTCCCTTGGCAGCTCTTCAGCCCTTCGATGACGGTTACAGACATGAACCTTCCCGACCTGGACAGCAGCTTGGCCAGTGTGAGTAGCTCTTCAGACTGGACCTGCTGGGATCAGCAGTGTCCTCTGCTCACCCCTCAAGCTCTGAAGAACCCCCAACCAGGCCCAAGTCCATGAGGAGGAGAATTGGGACAGAGGACGAATGTGGAGCTGGGGGAACCTCCAAGAGCCAAGCTTGGAGAGGCTTACTCCAAGCTGCTCACATGGAGAGCAGAGCTCTTCATCACTCATCCACCATCAGTGAGGTGCTGAGACCTCCAGCACTGCTAGGGCACTACCAAACCATGGCCCTCAGCACCACAGCTCCATGGCTTGGAAACCCCTCCAAGGATGGGACTCTACCACTGCCCTGGGCAGCCTGGGCCAGGCCTGCACAAGCCTCAAGGGGCAGAAATTCTTCCTCATGGTCAACCTCAGCCTCCCCTGGGGCAACTTGAGGCTGCTTCCTCTTGGCCCAGCCCTTGGCACAAGAGATCTCAGCCCCACCTGGCTCCAGCCTCTTGTCAGCCACTTGCAGACAGCCAGAAGGTCTCCCCTCAGCCTCTTTTACTGCAGGCTCCACACCCCCAGGTCCTTCAGCTGCTCTTCACAAGTTCTCCAGGCCCATCTCCTTCTTCTCCAGAAGAATGGCCACTCATTGTTCTCTCCTGCCTGATGTTTAGTGGGGGCTTGGTTAGGTTTTGGTTTCACTCACCCTACAAAACCCCCTGAGATGGCTGGAGGTTGAGCTGCAGATTCCAGAGTTGTGACCAGACTCTCTTTGAAGTCTTCTGTGCTCCTCTGCAAGTTCCTGAGTTGTCACCAGATGGTTTTTGAAAACCTCTGTGCTCTGAGTTCTGCAGGTTTCAGAGTTGTGGCCAGATGGTCTTTGAAGCCCTCTGATGATGTCCCTCCCTCAGTGGGGCTCTGAGGCTAAATCTTGGCTTTCTTTGGTGTGTGTTGGAGTCATCTCCAAGGTGGAGATGGAGAGGACCCACCTGTCCCACCCCTGCGGTGCCATCACCAACCCAACTTTTGTCCCTGCAGATCCAGGATCTCCTTTCAACCCAGGAGCAGCAGAAGCCAGCTGAGACAGAGGCCAGCACAGTGGACACAGGTACCAGGTGGCCTTGACTCTGTAGCAGAAGAATTGGGGCTGTGACAAAATGATTTCTCCACCCAAAACGTGGATTTGGTTGAGGGAAGTATGGAGAAGAGAACATCTGGAGGAGGCTCTTGGCACTAGGTGTGGATCCCCAGTGAGAGTAACTGGAAGAGAACCATGGAGTCTTGGGATGGGTTTGGCTGGAAGAGGCCTCCGAGCTCCTGGAGTCCAACCAGTGACCCAGCACTGCCAGGGCACCACCAACCCATGGCCCTCAGCACCACAGCTTGGAAACCCCTCCAGGGATGGGGACTCCACCACTGCCCTGGGCAGCCTGTGCCAGGCCTGCACAAGCCTCAAGGGGCAGAAATTGTTCCCCAGTTCCCTTGCCCTTCTCTGGACACCCTCAGCCCCTCCAGGTCCTTCTTGGTGTCAGGGGCCCCTGAAGTAGAACTGCCCTAGAAGCCATCGTGCTCTGCTACCCATGCCAGATGCCCTCCCACTCATCCCAGTTGACCTCCAATTCATCCCAGTTGATCTGCACACCCCAGTTGCCTTCCAATTCATCCTAGTTGCCCTCCAATTCATCCCAGCTGATCTCCTACCAACCCCAGTTGATGTCTGATTCATCCCAGTTGCCCTCCTACCCACCCCAGCTGCCCTGCAACTCATCCCAGTTGCCCTCCTACCCACCCCAGCTGCCCTCCAACTCATCCCAGTTGCCCTCCAACTCATCCCAGTTGCCCTCCTACCCACCCCAGCTGCCCCCCAACTCATTCCAGTTGCCCTCCAACTCATCCCAGTTGCCCTCCTACCCACCCCAGCTGCCCCCCGACTCATCCCAGTTGCCCTCCAACTCATCCCAGTTGCCCTCCTACCCACCCCAGCTGCTCTCTAACTCATCCCAGTTGCCCTCCAACTCATCCCAGTTGCCCTCCTGTCCACCCCAGCTGCCCTGATCCCCTGTCTCTGTCTCTGCAGGCAAGCAGCTGGTGCACTACACGGCCCAGCCCCTCTTGCTGGTGGACTCGAGCGCCGTGGACATGGGCAGTGGGGACCTGCCCATCTTCTTCGAGCTGGGCGAAGGTCCCTATTTCACGGACGGGGACGAGTACTCGGAAGACCCAACCATCTCCCTCTTGTCAGGGACCGAGCAGCCCAAACCCAAGGACCCTGCTGTCTCCTAAAAGCCAGCCCCCCAGCACCACCACCGGGGTGGGCTGAAGGAGAAGACAACCCCGCGCCGAAGGGACCCGCGGCCGCCGGCCTCCTCGCTTCGCGCAGCCCTGGACAGCTCCGAGCTCCTTCCCCGGCGCCGCCAGGATTCCATTTGTGTGTTGTGCTTCACCAGGTGTTTCCAAACCTGCTTTAGATACCAGCCACCGCCCAGCGCAACTCCACTCGGCTGCCTTCAAAGGGCCAGGGCAAGGGGGGGCCTGCAGGAGACCCTCAGCTCAGCCCGGGGGCTCCGCTGGGGAGTGGACACCAAGAGTTGGGCCAGACGGAGAACTCTGACCTGCCCGTGGGGGCAACCAGGAGCCCACCACTATGAGCTGATGCTTATGTGCCCGTGGGGGCAACCAGGAGCCCACCACCACCAGCTGATGCTTATGTGCCCGTGGGGGCAACCATGACCCTACCACCCCAAGCTGATGCTTATGTGTCCATGGTAGAAACCATGAGCCCACCACCAAGGGTTAATGCTTATGTGCCCACAGGGGCAACCAGCAGCCCACCACCAAAACCTGATGTTTATGTGTCCATGGTGGAAACCATAAGCTCACCACCAAAAGTTGATGCTTATGTGCCCATGGGGGCAACCAGGAGCCCATCACCAAAAGTTGATGTTTATGTGTCCATGGTGGAAACCAGGAGCCCACCACCAACAGTTGATGCTTATGTGTCCATGGTGGAAACTGTAAGCCCACCACCGAAAGTTGATGCTTATGTTTTGTTGCCCATGGTGGAACCCACCAACCATGAGCTGATGCTTATGCTCTGTGCTCATGGTGGCAACCATAACCCTACCACCATGGGCTGATGCTTACGTGCCCATGGTGGCAAGCTTGAGCCCACCACCAAAAGCTGATGCTTACGTTTCATTGGCCATGGTGGACCCCACCAACCATGAGTTGATGTATAAGGTTTGTTACCCATGTTGGCAACCACGAGCCTACCACCACAGGCTGATGCTTACACGCCCATGGTGGCAATCATAACCCCACCACCATGAGCCACCAACATGGCCATGGCCATGTGATGGGGAGAGGGCGAACAACCAGGGTGTAGCTCTTTGGAGGAAGAGAGTTCCTCTGCCACCCCATCCCCTGGAGAGGCCACGATGATGTTTCCAAGCAGAGCAATCCAAGTTTGACCCAGGTGGGTAACTCCGGGTCTGGTCTGTCCCTGGTGGTGATGATGTCCCCAGGAAGGTCTCTGGTTGCCCCCCACCCTCCAAGCCCAGCTTCTCTCTGGATCTTCTCTTGCTCCGTGTGTTCCAGTTTGGTTCTTTTATCTGGGGGGGGGGTGATGTTTCTCCTGCCGCTTGGAGCCGCCGGGATTTGTCCCCTTGTCCACATGGGAATGTTCGGAGGAGACAAAACAATTCTGTATCTTGGGGTTCTCCAGGAGAGAAGGACCCAGAGATGGACAATATCTGCTCTAGAGCGACAAATATATCACGAGCCAACGCCCCAGGGCCTCCTCTGCTCTCCTGGGCTCCACCGGTGGGCTCGGGGCTTCCCCAGCGCCTGGGGGTGGGGTGGGGGTGGGGGGATGGAGGTGGGATGAGGATGAGAGAAAGGTGGGATGGAGGTGAGATGAGGATGAGAGAAAGGTGGGATGGAGGTGGGATGAGGGTGAGAGAAGAGTGGGATGGAGGTGGCATGAGGATGAGAGGTGGGATGGAGGTGGGATGAGGGTGAGAGAAAGGTGGGATGGAGGTGGGATGAAGATGAGAGGTGGGATGGAGTTGGGATGAGGATGAGAAAAAGGTGGGATGGAGATGAGATGAAGATGAGAGGTGGGATGGAGGTGGGATGGAGATGAGAAAGGTGGGATGGAGATGAGATGAGGATGAGAAAAAGGTGGGATGGAGGTGAGATGGAGATGAGAGGTGGGATGGAGGTGAGATGAGGATGAGAAAAAGGTGGGATGGAGATGAGATGAAGATGAGAGGTGGGATGGAGGTGAGATGAGGATGAGAAAAAGGTGGGATGGAGGTGGGATGAAGATGAGAGAAAGGTGGGATGGAGGTGGGATGAGGATGAGAAAAAGGTGGGATGGAGATGAGATGAAGATGAGAGGTGGGATGGAGGTGAGAGGAGAAAAAGGTGGGATGGAGGTGGGATGAAGATGAGAGAAAAATGGGATGGAGGTGGGATGAGGATGAGAAAAAGGATGGAGATGGGATGAAGATGAGAGGTGGGATGGAGGTGAGATGAGAAAAAGGGATGGAGATGGGATGAAGATGAGAGGTGGGATGAGGATGAGAGAAAGGTGGGATGGAGGTGGGATGAAGATGAGAAAAAGGGATGGAGGTGGGATGAAGATGTGAGAAAGGTGGGATGGAGGTGGGATGAAGAGAGGTGGGATGGAGGTGCCTTGAAGATGGAAGATAAAGGGGATAAAGACAGGATGGGTATGGGAGAAAGATGGGATGAGGATGAGATAAGGATGGGATGAAGGTGGGATAAAGATGGGGAAAAGATGAGACAAAGCTGGGGTGGAGACGGGATGAAGATGAGATAAAGCTGGAATGAAGACCCAGGAAGTGCCCTTTGTACCCTGGACATCCTGTGCCATGGGGTAAGGGTCCCAGTGCCTGCTTCAACAGAGCTGGAGGGGTCACTGAGATGGGGGTGTGAACCCTGTGGCATGGCTCAGATCCCCCCCATCCCAGCCTGGTGGGGTGGGAAGGGACCTCTGGAGCTCACCCACTGCAGCCCCCCTGCTCCAGCAGGGGCACCCACAGCAGGTGCCCAGGATCCCCATGCCCAGCTGGCTTTGGAAGCTCTCCACACAAGGAGACTCCACAACCTCTCTGGGCAGCCTGCTCCAGGCCTCAGAACCCTCCAAGCCAAGAGGTTGCTCCTGAGGGAACCTCCTGGCTTCCAGTTTGTGCCTGGTGCCCCTTGGCCTGTCCCTGGGCACCACTGGCAAGAGTCTGGCCCCAGCCTCTTGCCCCCTACCCTGCAGATGTTGAGAAGATTCCCTCTGAGTCTTCTCCTGTCCAGGCTAAGCAGCCCCAGGTCCTTCCCTCCTCAGAGTCTTCTCAGCAGCTTCCCAGCCTCCAGTGCCTCTCTCCAGTAGTTCCCAGTCTCTGAACTGGGGAGCCCAGGGCTGACCCCAGTTGTGCAGCTGTGTCCTGAGCAGGGCAGAGCAGAGGGGCAGGAGAACCTCCCTTGTGCTGCTGGCCACACTCTGCTGAATGTCCCCAGGAGACCCTTGGCCTTCTTGGCCACCTTGCTGGCTCATGGGGACCTTGTTCCCCTCCAGCACTCCCAGTTCCTTCCCAGCAGCTCCCCTGGACTGGGCCAGGGGGTTGTTGTCCCCTCTCCATGGTCAGGACTCTCCCCTTGCTGTGGTTGAACCTCAGGAGGTTCCTCTGCCCACCTCTACAGCCTGGCCAACTCTCACATGGGCACTACCTGCTCTCCACCCTGGAATTGATCTCCATCCCCTGCAGCACCCAGATCCTGGGCACCTGCTGTGGGTGACCCTGCTGGAGCAGGGGTCTGCAGTGGGTGAGCTCCAGAGGTCCCTTCCCACCCCACCAGGCTGGCAGTGGTGGGTTCTGGGGTTCTATTTCACACCCCCATGAAGGTGTTGGCAGAGGAGCCCCTTAATGGTCACTGCTGGGGGCTGGGGGCTCCTCAGGTGCTGCCTCCATGGGTTTGGGGTGGGTGGGAGAGGTGATGGAGGAGGGTTGGTGGCACCAGTGGTGCTGGAGCCCATCGTGGAGCTTCATGGTGCCGTCAGTGCCAGGCTGGGGGTAGGGATGGAGCCAGCCTTGGTCTCACACAGCTGCAGGATGGACTCGAGGGCAGCTTTGGGCAGCAGAATCGCCCCGGGGGTCCCAGCAGCCACCACACCTCCAGGTGCCACCAACCACCACCCCCTGCTTGAGCAGACACCAAGGGGCTGCTGCCTCCACCCTGGACCCCCTGCCCCCAGCGCAGTGCAGTGGGGGGGGGAGGGGGGAGTGTTTGGGGACATCTCCATCACACCACAAGCTGCTGCAAGGACCTTTATTGAGGGACATGGGGTTGGGGACACACCTGGGTGGGTGGCCCAGGGACACATGGAGGGGTCCGGCCACCTCCATGGCCCCTGCCCCACAGCAGACCCCACTCCTAGGACATCCCAGTTTGGGGGGGGGTCCCCACTGTGGGGCACAGGCTGGGGCTCGGGGACATGGTGAGGACTTTGTGGGGTCACCACGAGGACCTTGTCGGGGACATGAGGACAACGTGGGGTGGCAGCAGCTGGCTCTGCAGACAGCGATGTCCTGGGGGCTCCAGCGAAGCTCAGACCCCTGTGGGGGGCAGAGGCTGCGTTACCCCCACACACCAGATGCCACCCCCTGGCACCGCTGCCACTGTCCCCACCCGGTGCCACCCCGCTCCAGCCCTGCTGGCCCCTCGGCATCACCTTGGGAGCCCAGGGTCTCCTCCGAGTCCGGGTCCTGCTCCAGCCCTGCAGGGAGAGGAAGGGGCTTGGGGGCACCACTGGTATGGCACCCACCCCCCGGGCATGCTGCCAGTTAGGGGTGGCACCAGTTTGGCCAGTTTGAGGGGTGTCTGCAGTTAGGAGGCATCTCCAGTTTGTGGGGTGAGCCCAGTTCGGGGGTGTCCCCAGTTCGAGGGTGTCTCCATGTAGGACATGTCCCCAGTTAGGGAGTGTTCCCAGTTTAGGGGACCCCCCCCAGCACCCCCATAGCAGCAGGACAAGCTGCTCTGGGGGACCCGAGGTGACCCCACACAGCCCCAGTTTGGGGCACCACTGAGCACTGGGACCCCCAGGAGATACTCAGATTGGGGTGGGGAGGAGGTCACAGCCTTGAGATGGGTTTTGGGGACCCCCAGGAGATACACAAATTGGGGTGGGGGTCACCAATGTCGGGGGAGTCCTCACCCTCCTCTGACTCATTGGACTGGGCTGGGCCGTCCATGCTGGGACCTGCAGAGAGGGGTTTGAGTGGGGGGGTCAGCACCCAAGGGGGTGGGAACTGGGGGGACACCCCCCCCCCCGTTGGCACCCACCTGCTCGGAGGCCCTCGGGGGGCTCCATGCTGAAGGAGCCACTCTCGGGGGGGTCCAGGCTGGCTGAGGAGTCACTGCCCAGGGCCTGGGGGGTCGAGGCCCCCCCCGGGGCAAAGCTGATGGAGGTCAGACCTGGGGGGTTGGGAGGGCAGCCCCAGTGCCATGGGGCACCCTCCGGGGGTCTGCATAGGTTGGGGGAGGGAAGGGGTGCCCATTTTGGGGGAGCTGTAGGGGGTGGTGCCCATGTGGGGGGAGACTGGGGGCACTGGATAGGGGGCTGTAGGTATTGAGTGAGGGACTGTGCCCAAGTCGGGGGGAGGCGTCCCGGGGCACAGGGTCAGGGGGTCTGTGCCCATTTTGGGGATCCCAGTGCTCAGGGGGGGGAGTCTATGCCCATACTGGGGGTTCTGTGCCCGTGTTGGGGGTCCCAGTGCCTGGAATGGGGGGGTCCAAGTGACCAGAGGGTGTGCCAATGCCCGGGGTGGGGGTCTGTGCCCATGCTGGGGGGTCTGTGCCCATACTGGTGTCTCTGTACAGGTCCATACTGGGGGAGGTCCCTGTGCCTGGGGGAGGATCTGTGCCCATACTGGGGGGGGCAGGGTCTTCTGCTCATATTAGGGGTCCCAGTGCCCAGAGGAGAGAGGTCTATGCCTATACTGGGGTCTCTGTGCCCATACTGGGGGACTGTGTCCACCCTGGGGGGTCTCTGTGCCCATCCTGGGGGGTCTCTGTGCCCATACTGGGGGTCTGTGTCCATACTGGGGGTCTGTGTCCATACTGGGGGTCTTCACACCCAGTCCTACCTTTTCCCAGTCTCTGACTGGAAGTGGTGAGATCACCTGAGGGGGAGACAAAAGGGGGGGTCAGGACAAAATGGGGGGGACAGAGACCCCCTGGGGGGGGAGGGGCCTAAGACGCCCCCCCTCCCCCCCGCACCCCCATGCCAGGGTATGGGGGGGTCCAGGCCTGGCTGCCACATCCCCTCCTTGCTGCTCACTCTCCCCAGAGGCCTCCAGCTTGGCAGGACTGGCAGGGTCTGGAAAAGATGGAGAGGGGTTGTGAGGACCCCCCCCAAAAATAAACCGACCCTGGGACCCCCCCAGCACCCACCCTCTGCCCCCTCCCCGCTTTCAGCCCCCCCATTTCCACCCCCTATCCACATTTCCAACCCTTGGCCAAGAGGGAAACTGAGGCACAGGGGTGGGTGAGGCAGGGGGGTGATACTGGGGGGGACTGGAGGGGTGTGGAAAAGGTGGGGAGAGGTTGCAAGTGCCCCCCAAAAAATAAACCCCAAAAAATAAAGCCCATCCTGGGACTCCTCCAGCACCCACACTGGAACCCCCACCCCATTTCCAGCCCTTGGCCAGGAGGGAAACTGGGAGACAGAGCTGGTGGGGGGACACTGGGGGACACTGGGGGACACTGGGGAGTTCCAGGGGGGTGCGTGGACCGCCCCCAGTGTGTGTGGGAGGCCCTAGACACCCCCCCCCCCCCCTTACCTGGTGTCTGTCCTTCTGCTGAAAGGGCCACATCCAGGGTGCTCGTGGGCTCTGTGGGGACATGGGGACAGCAATGGGGGGGGCGGGGACAGGGGCAGCCCCCTCGGGTGACACCGGGACCCATACACACCCCCAGGGTGCCACCACAGTGTCACCTTCCTGCCCCCACGCCCCCTTACCATCGGCTAGGGCCGGGGCCAGCACCAGCAGGGCAGCCATGGCCAGCACTGGGACCCTGTGGAGGGGACACCAGAACCCTGCAGTGAGCTGGTCCCAGTAACACCCCCCAGCACCAACGAGTCCCTGGACCACCCGTGGGCACTTGTCCCCGTGCTGGTGTCACCCCAGTGTCCCTGTCCCCACGCTGCTGTCACCCCAGTTCCCCCATCTCCACACTGGTGT